>NW_009649927.1:820712-830703 GCF_000708025.1 Charadrius vociferus
GGAAAGAGTCTGCATCCTGGGATACCCAGGGTTGAGAACGGTATTACAGGAGGTCTCCATACTCAGCATGACATGACAAATATCCCTCCCTACTGCCTAACGAGTGCAGCCACTCGTTACTGAGACTCTTAGCACAAGGGCTGCAGTCCCAGAAAGTTTATAGATCTGTCCTCTCAAGAAGAAAGAAAGTGTTCGCAGATCACCAGTGAGGCATAGGGAAGGTTGGCCTGCCCCTGCCAACTGCCTGGGATTAAACAGGAGACTTCAGTCACCAGTTGCTGCTGCTGGGTCTGTAAGCACCAGATCCCAAGCTCACTGCAAGGCTCCCACTAACTTAAGCAGACTGCAGATCAGGCTGTGAATAAGCACCACGTTCATTCAGAAAGACTGAGTGGAATTTAAAGGATGGGAGATGATAGCAGGTCTTCCCAGGACAGGGCAGGGGCAGACAGCCTGGTTTCCCTCACAGACACGTCCTGCACTAATAAGGGTTCAGTATTTGCACCAAGGATGGGCGAGGTGAACACACAGGAGTGCCTTTATGCAACGACAGAGGTCGGACTGTGGTTGCAGACCAAGCCCTAGGGACGTGACAGTCCTGTCTCTCCATTAAATAGCTGTGAGTTAGTTTAAGAGGGACAAGCCCTGTTTTTCAACAAATAATGTGGCTGAATTAATCAAGGAGAAGACATATGCATCCAAGCTCTGAAGCAGTTTTTTTCTGACAACAGTCCCCTCCCCGTGAATCTCTGCCATGTGGTGGTATGACTATGGGCTAAACTACAGTTAAGGCTGAGTGAACAACATGATTTCAAAAGTAATTGGGAAGAGGAGTGTGGAAATTGAACAAAGCCCAGAAATATGTTCTGAATCCCCACCCCAATCACAACGCAGGAGGAACTCGACATTGCCGTAAATCAAAATGCATGTTTAAAACCTTTTTATAGTTTCTGCAGAGCGTTCTCCTGGGGCCCAAGATGACTGTTGATAGCCAAGAATGCATTACACTGAAGCATCACAGGTCCTGGAAAATCCTATCAAATTTTATGGAAAATGATAACATTCCTGCAAGCTTAATGAACCGTCGTTTCAAGGTTCTTAGGAGCGGTACACTCACTACTGAAACGT
Organism: Charadrius vociferus; assembly: GCF_000708025.1. Lineage (NCBI taxonomy): Eukaryota > Metazoa > Chordata > Aves > Charadriiformes > Charadriidae > Charadrius > Charadrius vociferus. The sequence continues at coordinate 821,841 of NW_009649927.1, forward strand.
ATAGACGATGCACATAACCTTGAAGAAGAGATAAAACCCTCTAGCAGTCCTGTGGTGTTAGCCAGGCTAAACTCCCTTTCGTCTCAAACAGCCATGCACCAATATTCACTCCTAACATGGTCCTATAAATATTCCAAGGCTCTACAGAAACCTACTGGCTTCAGCCCCAGTCTGCTCTGTAGGGCTTTCCTGAAAGGCTTTATGGCTTGACTAATAAGGTAGACCCCAGATTAACCCCCATTCTCAAACTTTTCCTTTAAAAAGCCCCCACAAAAGCCTTGGGAAAGCAGGCAGCTAAATAATGACTAGCTCGAAACCTCCACCCTGCACAGAGGTCTTTGCCCAAACCACGGGCTCGTTTGTTTTCCTCGGGAGTGCGCAGGCTCTGGGAAGGGGAGCTTTGGCGCGGAGCTGTTTTGGGAAGAGGTGAGTGTGGGTGTGAAGCCAGGCGGCTCAGGAGAAGTGTGGAGCGGGTGCAGAACCAGCCAAAGGCAGATGCCTCGGCAAGCACAGTGTGTGGCCCTGAGAAAAGCCCGGAGAGAAAGGGCTTTTGGGTGGGGGGCTTGGCCAAAACAGCAGGGGAAGTTGGGAACAGAGAAACCTTCTCCTGCGGCTTGACTCCTGCTGTGTCACACAGGAGTTTGTCTCTCCTTTGTAAATAAACTAATCTGCTTCCAAAAAACTACCTAAGCCCTGCACTGACTTTTCTTCCTGACCAGAACAAGCTACAAGATTGTGAAATTTAGATAGCCCAATGGGTGGAAGAGGAACAGCAGGGATTTTGTGTAGACAGACAACCTAGCAAAACATGCGAAGATACACATTGAAAGGGATGTGCAGCAGAGGTGAGCAGAAGAGACAGATGGGAGAGGGGGTAATATTCAGTAGGATTCGTGAGATCCTCTCCCTTCTTGAAGAAATGGTGTCTGGTGTAGATAAATTCATTTGGGACATTTCCCAGTTTCAATTCCTGACTGTAAGTACAGGCAAATTCTTATGCCGCCTCATTTTCTTCTGTGCGTGCACCAAGTTAATGGGGAAATGTTTGTGTTTCTTTAAGTAGTTAGGCAGTGGGTTACCACTAGCTTCCTTAATCCAGGTACCTTGTTATCTTAATTAAAAACCAAAATCAGCTTTGATCTCCCTACAACTTCATTGCATAACCAGTTTCATTTACTATTGTTTAAGCTCAGTTAGCTTTCCATGATGAAAAGAATTTGTATTTCACACTGGGCAGGAAGTCCTACTTAAATGTTTCCTGGTTTTGATCTCCTTAAAGGGAATTAAATTATGTTCCTGCTTCAAAAAATGCACAGCAAACAGATTACTGAGTCACTAGACTTGCCATACTGTGAGCCAACAGAGCAGCAGGCTGGACACACAGAGGCTGAAGTTGCTCCATTGTCTTGCTTTAAATGCAAAAGGGGCTGTGGAGATGGTTAAAAGCTGGTTTTTGAACCCCTTTTGTTGCAGTCCTTGCTGGCTGTCCAGTCTGGCCTCTCACGTCAACTAGAGGCAAGTTCAAGCAGATCTTTACCCCTTCTCACCCCGCTCCCTTGTGCTGGGAACACGAGCAGGGCTAGGGGCAACAGCTCCGGTCACAAGGTGAGGCCTGGGAGACTGCAACCACCCCTTCCTTCTTCCTGACAAAATGAGTCTCAGGGGGCTCTTTTGACTGTTTTGTTTGCTGTAACACAGGAGGTGTTGGGAACTACCAGGCTGGAGCAGCCCAAGGGCTCTCGTCAGTTCCTGCATCCCCTGCTCTTCCCCAAGGGCAGCTCTGGCGCTGTGCCCTACCTGCCCTCACCCTCCTCAGTGCCAGCACACCCGGCAGCTGTGCCGCAGAGCTCTGATGTGACCGGGGTGGGTTTCCCACCACCTTGTCATCCTCCTGCATGGGCAGAGCACTGGGCTCTGCTGGCTGCCATGCCTTGGTGGGACAGCCGGGCTCCTGTCAGAAAGGAACCAAAATCTGTGTTAAGCCAATCTGCTGCTTCCCCCAGGAGACTGAAGAGAGCAAGCGAGTTTGCTCCTGATGACCCAGGAAAAAGCTTTCTAGGTTGCTGAGTGGGATTTCAGAACACTGAAGAACAATTCTCCTTGCCGTGCTCTCCAGACATGCTCCACACTGTATCCCAGAACTTGTGTTTCATTTTGGGTGGGATCTGGGGAGATTTACTTGTTGCCAGGTAGTCACACTCACAGCGTGGCAAAGCCCAGTAAAGGAAATACGACTAACATATATTCTCGCTATGCGTACCATACAAATCCAAGGGATGGGCTGCCACATGAAGCACTCAGCTGCCTGTCTGGGACAGCAGAGGGGATCAAATTGCTTTATTTCTCTTCCCTCTTTTCCCTGAGGCAGGTAAGGACCAGCTTTTGTGACTCTGGGAGATGCCTCTGATTTCCTGTGGCTGCCTCGCAAGAGCTTTTGGCATTTGTGGGGGTGACCCAGGCAGCCCCGGTGCAGGGGGAAGGGAAGCTGAGTTCTCAGGATCTGAAGTGTTCTCGCTTCTCATCTTACCACTCAAAGGAATCAGGAAAGAAAATGGTGACACATTTTCCACACCAGTTGCCCTACATAAAACCAAAGTTATCTGCTTAAACGGTTACAGAGCGTCTGAAGTTTGCAACGGGTTGTCTGCAAGTTAATCCTCTGTGTCTCCGTCAATTGGTGTCATGGGAGTTTATGAGAAGCCAGAAATCTAGCCACTTAAAATGGAAGTCAAACAAATGTCTATTTTGAGTGTTATAATTTTACAGGTTTTGTTTCCTTTATACCCTCCTCTGCTTAGTATGTGATAATCTTTGCCTGTTGTTCTCCTCTTCTTTCATCTCGTTGGCAGCTTGGCCCTCACAATTTTCCCCAAAAGGGCTTTCTTTGTGCACATAGATTTTATTCTCTCTTTCTTCCAGGTAAAACCTCCCATTTTTGCGCCATTTTACATGCAGTTAGGATAGCCGCACTCCTGAAGTACCTCTGGCATCTCAGTGCCCATGGAGGTGCTTTGGGTTGCACAGCAAGCCTCCTGAGATATATGAGTGCACGACTGAGCTTTAGTGGGTTAACAAAGCCCAAGACGCATTTATGGAGCAAGTTCTTTCCTAAATCACTGCCTGATATTGCAGGCTGTTTGACGTTGGGCAATTAATGGGGGGTAACAAGGGGCAAGCAGCGCCTCGGGTGACTCTGGGCAGGGTCCAAGCCATGGACTGGTCCTGTCTTAGCCTTCATTTTGGCTGGTTTGGTCTGCTCTCTGCCTTACTCTTATGAGACCCTGCAAGTCCCAAGGCCCTGTGCGATTGCCCTGAGCACTCATCCTTGAAACCAGCCCTAAGCACAATTCGGGGTAGAGCTGGGCCCTTAGGGGCAAATATTTGGCTACTGTCTCCCTCCCATGATGAATTCAGATGGAGTGACTGCACGCTTTAATCCCATGGGAGCAGCACAGTCCAGTACACTTGCAAGAGTGAACTTTTGGCTAAACGGGGCAGGAAAAGCAAGAGCATATACAGCAATTAGGTCTGCCTATACAGCCTACACAAATGCTATGGGCCAGCTGGACAAGATTGCACGCAAATAAGAAATGTACAGAGTTATCTACCTGGCTCGCAGACTCAGACAAGTATCTGCACGTACCGAGTTCATGTGCATGCAGCAGACTGAGCTCAAGCCAAACACGAATTATTCCACGCAGTCCAATGGGACAAGATTTGTTTGTGTAGTTTCAGAGGCCGGTCTGAAAACTTGGAAGGAATATTTTCCAGGCATTTGACCAGTTTCTGGGTAATCAGAAAAATGGTATATTTTACCGAGAATTATATAGCTATAGGCACACACTTGCATATGTACGAGCATGTATGTGATAGCTTTTTGCTTGCTTTTTCAGTCATTTTACTCCAATACTACTCTAATTGTAAATGTACCCTGGAATGTGAGGATTAAGGAAAGTTAACCCAAGTTTTTCAGTTTTTGGGCCACAAACGAGTAGGAGGGTTTCTTGGGGAAGGGAGGATATATTTTGCTTCCTACATATACTTAGTGTCAGCAGTCTTTAGTTCTACTTAAATGTAAAGGAAATATGTTAGCAAGGAGGGAAGTGCCTTGCATTTTTTGAAGTCTATTATTAAAATATAACAAAAATCAGACAAAAGTTTGCTTTGCGATCCACTGAAAGATCCATGTCTTTTGGACTGCCTCTTTTGGACTGAAAAAGTAATTTCTCCCATATGGTTGGGGTAGCTCCATTCTGCCAGGGCTCCTGAAGTGGTGGCTCTCATTCTTTATGTTTGTTTTCTTGTGGGATGGCAAATTGCCCGGCACCTGAAGGCAGCTCTCTGCGGCACCATCACCCGTGGGCTGGAGCGTGTGGCTGTCGCCAGTAGCGATCCTGTTGACACCTGAATGGTGGACTGAAAGAGCATTCGGGTTGCTGCTTGGAGGACGCAAGGCAGGCATCCTTTCTTCCCACAAAGCTCCTGTGGCCTTGGGTTGGCAATGTGTGTGTGCCTGGGTGGGATGGCCTCCGTGTTGTGGGTGTCGGGATTTTTCTCCTCACCCTCATCTGGCTAGCCGGTTCTCTCAGCTAATGGAAAACAGCAGGGGTCCTTTGGAGCAAGGCAGATTTTCATCAGCAAGGAAGCTGCCCTCCCAAGGTAATGTTGGAAGATCCCAGCCATCAGAGTGTCCATGCACATGCCTGGTTTACCTTTCTCACCTCACCTCCAGTTATCAAAGAAAGTGGGATGTGACAGTACTGTGCACTCCTGTTGGAAATACCAGAGTAAAATCAGGGCTTCTGGAGTCAGCTCCTCAAAAGGGAGATGTGAAAAAGTTTCTACACTCCCTTCCAGATGCTTTTGTCTCTGACTCACCACATGAAAATGCAAGATACCATCGAAAAGAATCCTTCCTTCTTCCCATGCTTGTTGTTTGCTTGTTTGTTTCTATGTAAATGGGGCTTGGTTAGCAGCCAGGTAGCAGAGGGCATCCATCCACTGTGCTCCACAGTGTCCCCACCTCCTCTTGCCCAAGCGTGTGGAAAGGGTAAATATAGCTCCTTGCTCATCCTGCTATTTGTGCGTTAGAGCTAACGCAGTCTTCTTGACTCGAAAGCTGAGATATTAAAAAATTGATTGTAGGAGGAAAGCACGGCTTAATGGATTGACCAGCGACTTACAGGTCAGGGGTTGAACTCCAGCTGTGGTTACTCATGACTGACAGTTACCACTGTCTGACATGGCTTTTGGGAGCCGAAAAAGCTCCGCTGAGCATGGCAACACCTGGGGCCAAGGCGGCTCCTGGGCACGATGTTGAACACTGGGCAGTCTGCTGGCCTCAGCGCTGCTCCCCGGGGCTGACAAGCCACAGCCAGAGCCCTGCGAAGCTGAACATCAGTGCACGTCGGTTGTTTGAGCTAAAGCAGCAAAAGTAGGAAGGGAGGAGGCTATAAGACATAGCTTAAAAAACATGAATAACACAGCTTGCTGGGGTTTCAGTTAACAAAAATCAGTAATTATATTGGGTGAGTTCAAAGCAATAAAAATGCTGTGGAGGGTGCTTTCTTTTCCCCCTCACTTTTGTGTTTATTTCCCTTTTTTCTTCTCTCAGCTCCATCTGTCAGAGTGAAAAAATAGATGAGTGACACAAGCAGAAAAAGAAGGCACAAGGGATGCAAAATAAGATTTTTTTTTAAGGAGATAAAGTACCTCAAAGCTGGGGAGAGGGAACTTACCCAGAAATTCTTGTTTTACAATAAGCACCATTCGTTATGGAAAAAAAAAAAAGAAAAATTAAAAAACATTTATAACAAATAGTTGCAGCCACAAAATGAGATAGCAGAGCTGTGGTTTGGCTTTGCTTAATGCCTTTTGCGCCCAGAAGCACATTCTTGGGGGTGACAAGGAGGAATGCTTGGCCCAGAGGTATTTGAACCTACCTCAGAAAGTCAGAGCTGGTGGGTGGATTGTCGCTGGATTAACGTGCAGTTTTGAACACTCAGTCTTCCGTACCTGCACCGAGGGCTTTGGACGTGCGTGCAGCAAGACTACAGGAACTTGTGGGATGCTGTTCTTGCTGCAGTGTCATAATATAAGCACTGATTTTCAGGCAGCATTTGCAGATGAATGATGGGGTAGGTCTGTGACCCCTCTGCTGGGAGGTAACGCAAGTAGTGCTGTATGCCTGCATCCACTTGGAGGACGGAGAGGATTTGGTGACCTCCTCCGGGCAGAATGACAGATAACCTCCTTCAGCCAGAGGAGAGCCACCGCTAAGTCTCCCCATCACAGCATGCCATTGAGCCATTGGCAGCCCATCCTGCTGATAGCAAAGCTACACAATGGACAGTTCATTACTGTAGCAAAAGCGCCCTACAAAAGCCAGAGCAAAATAAATTAAAGCATTAGGGTCTCATTTTCTACAGCATTAGCGCTATGATGAATGTGAAAGGTAATCCCTACTGGCATCACCAATACCAACGAAGACAGTGCTATGTGTTAAGAGGATGTTGTCAGAGCCCCTCAGGAATTGTATGCAGGGATCAGAAAATCTCCTGTCTCTTTCCCCCTCCTCACCAGCTGTCTCTGCTTACAGGTCACCTCATTCCCCATCGCTGATGGACCACAAATATGATGTCAGGCATATACTGAAGAAGCAAGCAAAGATTTTTCTTTAGAATTATTTTGAGAGTGAGCAGTTAGTTACTTGAAAGCAGAGTGAGAAGCTTGTGCTAGAATAGCTGCTCCCAGAACAGCAATTCTGCTCAGATGGATTTATAATAGCCACTTTAACCAGTGCCAGGAAGACACTGAACTTCTAATGAATCATTTTTCCACAGCTGTGAATAGGTTAGGATGAACTTCAGGTATGCATTTTTTTTTTTTTTTTGAGATATAATAACCACAGCAAAGTCTTGAACCCCTCCAGTTTTACCCGCAGGGAGTGACTATGCCCACCTTTCTCGGACGGATTTAATTGAAAATTTAGCACAGGAAAGGCTAAGAGATGTTATCTGGAAGAGCACGGGGTTTGGGTTTTCTGTCTCTGCACACCTCCACACCCAAATTCAACTCTGCTGTAAGGAAAAGCATTGCCATTGACAAGGGGTACTGGACAGCTTCAAGCAGAAGTGACCTGCAGGACTGCATGTGCTACTGAGGCTAATGGGCAAGATTGCTGTCTATACTAAAGCCTCCTTGCAGTGCTTTTTTCTACCTATAATTTCTCCCGTACACATGTACACAGGCTCTCTGTGGCTCCAGCTCTTCCCCTGTCACTATGCCTTCCCCCACATGCTTCCTTCAGCTAAAAGTTACCCTTTTCTCCATGTCAAGGAGAAACTTGTCCCAAGGTACACTGCAATTTCCTCTACCTCTTCCCTCTTTTGAGCCTTTTTAATTTTAATTTTTATTTTCTCCTTCTTCATTTATTTCTCCTTCAGGGAGACAAAGTTTCAGGCAACACTTGATTTGATGGGTATTGTCTGGGATGAGTGGGCCACCATCACCTGATAGCTATGGAGGTTGCTGTGCTTGTTATGTCTCTGCTATACCCACTGGGCTTTGTTAATTCTTACCAAAAGCAATGGGGGGTGTGGGTAGAACAGACCCTGGAATTTTGGAAGCGGTGTGTCAGGGTGTGTCGAAGCTGTGCTTTAATATCCAAACAGCACTGCCTAACTGAGAGCAATGTTTTGCAAACTCTGACAAGCAGACCTGTAATGTTGTAAAAATTGTGCAGCTTTTGCTGAAGCTGCGAGATCTTTTTGCATGTCGGGCCTTCTTGCCATGTGCTCAAAGAAATGAGAACAGGCTAACTACTTAGCTAAAGCAAGAACCACTGTCACTGAAGCTTTATTGTGGCCCAAAGATTTTTTCCAATTAGCTTTGAAAAAGCTGCTGTTAACTTTCATTGCTTTTTCTGGTTTCATACACCTGCGGCTTATCCTGAAGGATAAGGATCAAATTATCAGCAGCAGGGTGCTGCTTGTTGTAGTTCAGGCCTGCCCCAACACAGGTGAGGAGGAAACCTTTTGATAGAGACACTTTTTTGGTCTAGTATTTGTTCCTGTGGTTTAGCTTTTGGGCTTGGGGGTGACGCTCTGGGTGGAGCTTCTGGACTTTCTGGGGTCCCTAAGGTGGTGCACACCAGCGACTGGAGACCATCAGCACTAGGAAGCAAGGATGAAGAGATAAACCTCCCTGTTTCTGCCCTGGTTTGCCCATATTTCATGGCCTATCTCCTCCTGATCTGTACATTCCTGGTAGCATACCTCGCTGAAAAAGTATACCTTTGTTTGTTTTGTGCAGTACTTTTGAGGAGGATCCTCCTTACTTAGCGAGAGCGGTGGCTGCAGGCTGGCAGAGGGGTAGGCACACGCCGTGTTTCCCCTGCCATCCAGCCTGGGCTGTTCCTGGGTGTCTGCCATGGCCCAGAAGGAACGAACGGGCACGCTTTTACTCTGCCAGCACGGGGGCCAGGCTGCTGGCAGCCACAGCCGGCGGCCGAAGGAGAGGCGTCACACCGTCCCAGCGACCGTAAATACACCACGCATCTTTTTATTGTTGTGTCATAGTCACAATGTTCCTTTAATGTAGTTTGTTTAACTGGATGACTTCGGTGCTAAAAATAAGTGGATCTTGCTGTTTCCAGGACAACCGCTATCCCAACGGCTTATCTCGGCGCCTCTCCTCTGTCAAAAGGATGTTCTAAACAGAGCTGGCCATGAATATTAAAAATGAAGCATGCACACAATAAAGCATTCCCTGGGAAGAGCCCCATGTTTTAATGCTATACGTTATGCTAATAGGACAGTTGCCTCTCACAGAGGTGCTTAATTCAAAGGCTGCACAGTGTGGT
>NW_009649927.1:830760-863665 GCF_000708025.1 Charadrius vociferus
TATTTTTTTTTTTAAATTCAATCTCTTTCTGGTGGTTGGAGTGGCTCGCTAGGCAGCACTTTTTGCCTCTAGGCCAGAAATCCATAAATTGAAACCTTGCACGTGTGTCCTCAGCCCACACAATGGGATGGCTGCAGGGGGACGGAGAGCTGCTGGCTGGCAGGTGGCACATGGTGGCATGGGACAGCCTGGCTGCCTCTGTGAGCGCCGGAGTGCTGGTGCCTCTCATACCGAGCAGGGGAAGAGACAGCTTGCCACAAACGATGCTGCGTTTTTCTGAAACCTTGGCTGAGTGAGATTCAGCCACTCTTCCTGACCGGAGTAGACATGGATTGCTCATTTGGACGAGCCAAGGAGATTCAAAAAACCCTCCTAGCAAGGAAATGGTTGTGTTAATAGATGTCTGCATTCCTCCAGCTTTTTTATTCCCTATCCCCTTTTTTCCCTCGTTCACTCTCAAACAAAAAAAAAGCCTTTAAGAAAAAAATCAGAGGACGCCTCAGGAGATCAAAGGGATAATTTTTAACCTCTGTAACTGGACAAAAAAGAGGAGATAATTTAGCCGGGAGGGATGGTTTTCCAGTACAGGTCGAGCAGAGGCTGACTGCTGAGCAGTAGTGCTCTTGCAAGAGCTGAAGAGGCCCGTGTCCAGCTTGTATGTTTTGAGTGAAGCAATTAGTTCACTATTAATCAAACTGTTTGATTCCATGATTACAAACAAATGTTTACTGTTATTGATGCAGTATAGCAAGGTCTTGCACAAAGGCAGCAACCTCACCAAAAGCAGTCTCACTTCCTCTAATAGTATTTACTGAAAGGAAATACTGAATGAGTTCAAACATACTGCCCATTTATTTCCATCTCTGCAGTTATATTTTTAACAAAGCTTTCTACTTAATTGAAGGCACCTTTATGTAATAAATGGCATGGGTGCAGTGAGCAAGACCCTCAGATGTTACAAACTGGCTAGCTTTCATTGTCCAGAATTTAATTTTAATCAGATGAGGCTCAGGCCCGTTGTTAGGAGACCTTCTGAAAGCCGTTGGTTGTTTATGAGAGCTGACAGCAAATGTAACTGTTCAACCCTTATGCACTGAACCTAGAAATTTTCAAGGTGACTGGCTTGGCTGTAGGACAGCTGCAATTTTGTGAAGTTGGTACAGAAGGCGTCAGAAAAGAAGTGGATCCTGAGCTCCCACTGAGACTTATTGTCTACTTCTTAATATGTTGTTGTTCTTATTTTTTTTATCTCAAAACTGATTTTGGCTCCCCATGGATATTTAATTTTCTTTATGAAAATAATGTAGCAGAAATACCTGTCCCCCTTTGGTCTGAAAGTTTGGACTGTGAATCCCATATAAACAGAGACTGGCTTTTCCGAATGTATTTCAGCACTTGCATTTCTAGCCCCAGCCAGAGGTCAAAAAGCCAAGATACATGAAAAATAATGTTACGTGGATGCTTTGAAATCTCAGAAATGGCTCTATTGTAGTGGTGTTTGGAGCATAAAATTACAGGGAGGTGCAAAGTCCTCTGGAGGTAATGCATATCTCACCTCACTGAAAATATCTTATCTTGGCAGGTTGTGTCATGTCAGAGTAAATAATGCTGAAATGTATTGAAGAATCTGGAGACTGAATTTGTCTTCAATATGGAAGATCTGTATCTCACCACTACTCCCACTCATCTGCATCGCTGCATTAGAGGGTAATTCTTTCAAAAGCCCCAGAAATGCATGTCTGGGGACCATAAAAGAGGCAGTTCTGGGGAGAGGGTGTCAAGGGAAGATGTTCGATGCAGTCCAGGCTGAGAAGGAGCTCCCACTCTCCAAAATGCCATTCCAGGTGGTTTGGGGAGAGGGCGGGATAAGGGGGGGGAGGGGGATATTGACATGTCATGGGTGACAGGGGTAGGAAGGTAAAACTCTGTGAGCACAAACCTGTTTCTAATGTCCAGGCAAAAATTTCTGGTGCAATTTCCATTGCTTTCAGTGAACTGTCACCTCCAAATAAGGGGGAGTTTGACCCTGTGCAGTAGCAGGACCACAAAAGTTATGTGCACATGCACACACACACACACGTATATACAAGTATATATATAAATATTTCTATATGCATACAGAGGGAGTCCCAGCAAGGCTATAAGAGCCAGTCAGCTTCATGAGGGACCAAGCGAGTGAGAAAAAAAACAGAAGGAGAAGACAGAGGAGGAGACAACATTACAGCTCGTTCTGCCCCTTTTGCCCCTTCCTGGGATTCAGACAAACTCGAGGCAGCCCACGTTGACCCCTCACTGAGCGAACACCCTGTTCTCTCAGCTGAGGTATTCATAAAACCAACTTGCTTTTTTGGAATTAAGGAAAGAAAAGCAGATGTTGAGCTGAACTGACAGCCCTTCAGGAAGTCTTAAAATCCCCCAAAATTTTTTGAAGAGGAAAGAAGGTTTGCAATTAGTGAACTGCAGCAGGTTAAACGGTCCAATTGCTATTAATGCAATTATAGTCAAGGTTGTGATAGATCTAGTGTCTTCTTAAAAACTCAGGCCTCCATTTCATTAAGCCATTCAGTGCTTTTTTAATACCGCTTCTAGCGTTTAGCAAAAGGAAACGTAAATTGTGGATTGAAACCCCTTCAGGGATGGCCTGTATACATAAGTGTAAGCGTACATGTGTCTGGGGTGGGACAAAAGGTGTTTGAGGAACTTTTTGGTATGTCCTGGAGAGTGCATAGCTTTGTGCAACAGAGCAGCAGCTTCAGCAAAGAAACTGTAGTGACTCTGCCAGGCAAATTAGTGCCTACACATAGATGTTTGGTTACTGCACCTGACAGGAGTAGTACATAATAACAAGAATATGAAGCTACCTTAATGTTAGTGCCTCCACTGCTTGCACTGCAAGAACACACCTTGTCCCTCTGCATCTTCCATATGGCAGCCACTTTAAAAATCCAGTGATTTAACAGGTTCCACTGCTTCCACCTAAATTCCCCTTCTCAAGGGGTGAACCTTTGAAACTTTCAGCTGCAAATAGCAAGGAGCAAATCGGTTTCCACCTTATGCTGCAGCCTTACCCTCTAGCAAAGCAGCACTTTGAGTCCCTTCCATCCAGCCAACTGTTTCCACCAAACCCATAGGAACTTAAGCTCTCTACGGCCTGGATCAAGCTGCACTCAAGTGAGCTTGTGGGTTCAACACTTACAGGCAGAAAGACAAATGGACAGAAAATGGTGAGCTTTGCCATCAATTTCAAGAACTATTGGCATGCAACAACATTTCTTATTTCTCAGCCTTTGCCAGTAAGTATTAGTGTGCTTTGCTCCTTGTGATGCTTAGGCTAGGACCACCATCCATTACTTCTTCACACCCACTGTCCTTTACAGCAAAATAAGCTCAGAGAAGTACTCTCAATGGGTGGATAACATTTGGGCCTAGGGCTCCAGTGCACGTGGGGTTTGGCTGTGTTGCTGACATGATTTATGGTGTTTGTTGTTCGGTCTGAAATGCCAAAGACATCCATCAAGCTGTAAAAAAAAGGCCATTCCGTCTTTTTCTCTCTCCAAAGCATGTCTGAAGAGGTATTTTTGGCTGCTAAGTGTACCAACCAACACACCGCTTATCTAAAAAAACAAGGACTCCACACACGAAAAAGAGGATCATTGAGATCATGGAGATCACAGCCCATAAATCATAAATAATAAGTTGCTTTTCCTACACAATGCAAAAGAAATGCCACATACACTTGTTTTGTTTTATTAATCTCAGTTGAATTTTGTAATGAAACTTATCCTGTAGGGAGTTCAGTCCTTTTTTAATACCTTTACTGGTGCAATGTTTTACCTTAGTGCAGTCAGTCAGATAGGTAGAAAGAATAGATTGATTTTTTTCTATTTTCACTAGTAAGTAAAGGCATAAATAGACAAAATCGTCACTGAAATAGAGATACAAGCAGTATTTCCCAAGCTAAGCAGAAAGAGAAGCCAGCACATCTGCATTTCAAGCATGTCAGGGAAATTACTGTAGAAGGACTCCTCTAATTCTCATTCCTGTAAAAGGGCAAAATGGAAATTCCCGTTTTGCTATTCATGTGCATCACCTAGCATGGCAGGATCTTGGTCCATGCTTAGAGAATCTCAAAGGCTACTGAGCAAATAAATACTCTTTGCCATTTCTATTCATTTTCACAAAGCATCTTTCATCCAAAGGGTTACATCCAACCTATGTAGCAGAAACATCCTACAGGGAGAGTGCTCCAGATGTCCGGTGTCTCGAACATCTGGACTAGGAGGTGGACAAAATGTAGAACAGCTATCTAAGTGACGTGTTTCAGCTAGGTGCCTATGGTGAGGGGTGGTCTGCTGCTCCTGTTGTGGCTGTCTGGTAAGGAGTGTGCTGTTTCTGTGTGCTGCTGCAGATCTGGTCACCCAGAAATGACCTGAGGTCATGACTCTGCCCTTTATACTCTGACTTAAATTTGGTCTTGATTAGGCCCGTTTTCAAATCCAGAACAGCACTACTGACAAAAAGACTTTCTAGGCACAAAATTTCTCAGGTTTGACTATAACTTTGTTGTGTAGTGTGGCATGAGTATATATAGACACCCCTAAACACCTCCAAATACAGCATGGTACCTGCGGTAAGATTAAAGTGGCAACTTGCTAAAAAAAGGTTGGTATCACATTGCTAACAAAAAGCAATTTTTTCTTTAGAAGTTGCAAAGCACAGAAACCAATTGCATAATGAAATCTGTGGGCTGCCCATTTGAAATGCCAAAGCTTTTTGTCCCCTGCGTGGCAGCTACCTGGCCATTCTGCCTTAGAAGCCAGCACTGTAAACTTCCCAAGTGAAATCAAGTTATACCCAACCAGGTGGGGTAAGGTAGCCACAACGGCACAGCCGTGTGACCACAATAACACTGAGTGGTGAGGGGGAGCATCCCCTTTCCTCCTCTTCCTCCATGGGTCTGCAGTGGTGGAGTGGGATGTGGCTATGGGCACCTGATGCTCCCATGATCCCGGCAGCTGCATCTTGTTGCCAGGGCTGGCACGTTGAAGGAGGGCCATGGGCAAGCAGGAGCTGGGAGTCATGCTGAAGACACCCGGGCCCTTAATGGTGCGGTGGGGGAGCGGAGCCAGGAGCTAACAGTGTGTTAAAAGACCTGTCATGCTGCTGGTATGCTTGATCCTGGAGCTGGGAAACCAGAGTGTGTGCTCAGGCTGTCGTCACAGACTATGGAGTAGGGCGGTGAAGTAATGGCAACATCAGGAAAAACCACCCTTAAGAAACACCTTAAAAATATGCCCTGAGATCAGATGAGAGTCCCTCAGCCTTGCCTGAAAGCCTGGGCTTCCCTTCTGAGGAACACTTATAGGTTTCATATCCAGGGCAGTGGTGGTGATGCCCTATTGCAGATGCTGTCTCTATGTTAGAAGGGAGACATGAAGGGGAAGGAGAGTGGTGTGCTTTGTCATCCCAAGGGATGTGTGAGGTTTCGCTTACTCACAAGCGGCGCAGATTAAATCGGAGAGTATAGATGCGCCTGTGGTGTGTTCAGGGCTATTGGCAATCGATTTGAGAAAGTGCCTGTTTCCAGATGTCTGCACGTTCTGGTATGCGTGCTGTAAAACAAAGCCACAATGGTGGATGAGGTGTCTACTCTTAATGCAAATATTTTTCCTACTTGTATCATGCCAGGATGCTTTACTAGCTTTAATCACTTCTAGGTAGAAAGCAGGTGATTAAAGTCTTGTCACTTTATTGGTTTGCCTGAAATCAAAATAAAAGAAAATGTAGCAGACCAAAACCATTTAATCTGAAATGAAGTTAAGGGGATGAGTTAACGAAAGGCAGTTGTTTAAAGGTGCGAAATTGCTGAAGAGAGCCAAGTTACAAGGGGTTATCCATAGATGTGGCCAAGTTAAACAAGACGAGCTGGTGACTCAGCGAGGCTCCACCTCCAGTGTCATTCATAAAGCCAGCCTGTCCCTGGACAGCTGCAGCAGCTTTGATTGTGCCCTGTTTAACTTGGCCTTTGGATGACGAACTCTTCCAAAACTTGGCTCTTTAGGTAGGTATCACACCTTAAAACATCTGACCCTCTTTTATAGATGCAAAGTACTCTTTTGTTTGATTTCTTTGTGCTGCCAGCCTGCATCATTGGGCTTGGGTTGGTCCTGCCAGAGGCAGGCATGTTTCTCACTGGCAGAAGACAGTAGATCCAGCAGTGACTAAGCTGCCAGACAGACTTGGAGAAAATAACCCAGAAGTCCCAAAGGGTTCATCTCCTCCTTTGTAGCCTAAGGCCTTTAGCTGGAGTTTGGAAGGCAGTGGCAGAAGATTACCAAAAAAACACATGGGGGAGTCCAATTGAAGAACTGAGATCCAGACACCAAGGCCTCAAAGCTCAAGTGTCAGCTGATATCCTTGGGGAAGGTTGTTTTGCAATATTTTGGTGGCTGTATAGAACAAGTAGTGTTGAATGTCATCAGCATCTAAGAAGTTGTTTTCCCCCACAAAACTATGTGATGAAAATGAAGCTATTTCATTTTCTATGAGATTTTCCATCAATTTTATGGGGAGAGATTGTGTTAAAAACAAACGAAAAAGCACTTTCGGGAGCTCAGCACCAGCACTGTGCTACTTCCAGAGCTCGCAAAGGGTCCTGTTTTCAGCTTCCCCAAATTTTTAACCAAGCTGAGAAAAACAAGGATGAACTTTAGAGTAGCAAGCGTGAAACTTGCATCAGATGTTGCTGTTTTGGGAACAGTTCATCCCCTCCCTAGGGTGGTTGCTCAGGCTCCTGGATATCCATACGTGAGGAAAATCCACTGCTGCCTCAGACCAAGGGAACTGAGACACAGCTCTTGGCACCGGCAGTAGGGTGGACCATGCCACTCCACTGCCACTGAGAGCTTGGGGCATGGTTGACTGTGAGCTGGTTGCCACAGCTCAGTGGTATCTGTCAGGTAGGTACTAACTTTGCATGTAAGTTGTCTTAGCCCTCCACTACATGTCTTAATTTAAATTGCCATGGCAGCAAGAGGAATAATCTTTGATCCACCTGGATCCTGGGTCTAGAAATGCCTCCTGGCTTGACTTATATCAGCATGGTGGCAGGGCCCAGTGGTGCTTGGGGTGATCTCCAAGGAAGCCCTACCTGATGAAGGCAAATCCTGTGCAGGCTCCTGCTCCTTCCTCTGCCGTTATGGGGACAACTGCAGGCTGAAAGGTGACTTAGGATCTCCCCATGCAAGATACTCCTTCCTTAGGGGTCCAATGTAGCCCTTCTGGCCAGAGCACAGGAGCTGAGAGCCACCACTGCAGAAATGCACCAGTGGGTGAATCACTGCTGGTCACCTCTCATGCTTGTGATGTGAAAAACAATCACAGCCCCTGCACAGCCCCATTCTTCGACAGGGCTGGGAGGTTGCTCACACATAACGCTATCATTTTGGGAGGGCCAGCCTCTATTGTGCTAGCAGCAGGTGGTGTCCATCCTCCCTTGCAGCTAAAGCTGCAAAGGCTGACATCATGCAGGAGGCACTTCACGATATAACCCGCCGACAGCACGTGAGATTAAGCTGATTACTGGAGAGATGCAGCGGGATCAGCGGAGGAGCCCCTGGCACTGAGTCGATAAGGTGAAGAATACATTCCCCCATGAAAAATGGAAAGCCCTCCATCAGCTTGGTGTCACGGAGCTCCGTGCTGGAAGCGAGACAACAGTGAGATAAACTACAGACACCCCAAGGGCTCTGTCAGAGCCTGCAAAGCCAGGTCTGGAGGCTGCTCTCTCCCTGCCCTGGAGCAACCTGGTATTTATGGTAGGAGCACACAGCCATAGAAATCACATGAAAACCCAGGATCATGCGGGGGACTGCGGGGGAAGCAGTTGTCCCAGGTTGAGCCACCCTTGCTGTGAGGAAGGGTTCTGCCCTGAAGCCCAGCTTGCCTACCCTGGTCCCTGGCTTGGGCTGTACTCTGCATGCAACTCCCCTCTTCCACCCTTCTCCCATGATGATTTCCAGATCCCTCTTCCTACTGCTTATCAGCATCGGTGCCACTCTTGGCTGGAAGGTCCCACCTACTGCAGGGTGTTCCTGTGGCCGGAAAGCTTGAGGACAGTGTCTCCCTGCAGCTCTTCCCCTGTGTCACCTTCAGGTCCCCCAGGCCATACGATTTTCAGAGTCACAGTGCTCGGGAGCCCATTGAGGACCAAGGATGGCCGAGAGCTTAGTCGCTCGGGGAAGCAAGTCCCCGTACCGCCCATGCTGGCGGCAGCCCTTCGGCAGCAGAGGGACCTGTGCCACGCTGCGGGGGGCCTGGCGTGGGCACGGGACTGAAAGGACAAGAGTATCTCAGGCAGCCTGGAAGGCAGCAGTCCAAAATCCCAAGAATCAAACCAAAAGAAAACAAGCAAATAAAAAACCATTGCTTCGGCTTCAGCCAGGAACCCAGGACAGTAAACAGAGGAGGCTGGAAAGCCAGTATATTCTACCCTGGGGGAATCAGCTTTGCTTGAGCCAAAGAGGGAAGAAATGCATGTAAAATAAAGAGCAAAGATGAAAGCCGCATATCCCAAGCACAAACCATCATGGACATGATTGGCAGTTTACATATTACATTTTATAGCATTCCTCTTCCCCTCCCTCCATATTTTCTTTCTCCCCATTTCTCTGCTGACAGCTCGTATGCACGCCTTGCACTGCACAAATAAGCACTCTGCTCCTCCCTCGCATCCTGCTCAGACTTTGAGCCAGTCCTTCCCCGGGTTCGCACCCCACCACCCCGGCTGCATGCGGAGGAGACGGCGGGACAAGGGCTGAGATGTCACAAGTCCACCAAAAAGATTTCCTGTCATGTGGAAAAAAAAAAGAGGAAACAAACAAACTAAAAAACCTCCAGCCCCTCTCCTTTGGCTTATTTGCTTTTTATTGAATCTGGTCAAATCACGATTTCCCCCTCCTCTTTCTTTTCAATAAACAATCAGCCCCGTGTCGACTTGATTACGAGCTGCTGATGCAGCATTGTTGAATCCAAGCCCTGAATGTATGTTTTGGCAAAAACAGTGCTATTTTCAGTGAGGCGTACGAGGTGGCTTGCCAAGAGGCTCAGCTTTCTCAGCGGACCAGAGGTGGGCTGGAGGCAGAGTTCCTGTCGGCTGTGCCTAGGCAGGAGGACCAGATCCGAGGTCCCCGTGGCTCAGCACCAGCGCTGCTGGCAGGGCACGCAGCACCTTGCTGCTCCTCCTATTGCCTGCGCCTCCCCTTTGCTGTCTTTTCCCCAGGTCATGGACTAAGTGTCCAGAAAAAGCTGCCTTTCTGTCAGCAGGACCGTGCTGAGAATCTGCTGAGGCTTCTTGGTCCTGATAGTTAAAACTGCCTTGTTTTAAAAAAACACTGCCGTGGTTTTGCAGCTTGTAAGTACCGACAGACCATGTCATAAATGCTTGTGTGTGTTGAGACGCCTCTCCAAAGCAAGGGCTGGGGTCCTTCCACGTGAGGAGCTGAACGGACCCAGAGCAGGGTCTCAGCAGGATCAGATACACCAAGTAGGGGGAGTGCAAGGAAACCACGTGCCAGTTCTGGCCGCTCTGAGGGCAACCGCTCAGCTCATTGTCCCCCAGCGAGGTTTGCTTCTCTTCCCTGCAGCGCATAGAACCCTTTCACCCTGCGTATGTTCCTGGCGCAGGACCTCTGCCATCCCTGAGCTGTGGGGTAGCTGAGGGGCAGAGCTTTACACCAGCTCCACACCAGGACAAGCGCCTGCCAGGTCAGTTTTTTTTACACTTGGACAACACAGCCTTCATATCGTCCCTCTGTTTAAAGGGTATTTCTTTCTTTCCAGAGCAATGGTGTATCCCTTTCCCCCATTCTTCTCTTGTGCCACTTGTGCTTTTGGTGTCTATTTTTCCTCTTGCTGTGTTATTTTGGATGCTCTGTTTCCCATGGGTTCACGTGTGTGAAACATAACAGTGAAGGCACAGACACACAAATTAAGCAGACTGCAATTTGTGCAAAGTGACTTCCCACTTCTCCCATGACAGCCCCCTTGCAGAACTCTCTTTTCCCCAGGTGGAATGAAAAAATTTCTCCCTATTCTGTCGGTAACACGCAGGATTTGCAAACTGGCTGTCTCTACCATTCTTTTTGCTTTCTAACCAAATCCCCCCCCCCCCCCCTTTTTTTTTTTCCCAAAGCCATGCTATAGGCACAGGGCACCTCGGGCGGCTTGCAGCGGGCAGGGCTGGCAGCTGGGAGGTGTGGGCAATAGCAGACCCCGCTGATGGAGGGGTGCTGCCCTCGGCGGAGCTGTGCAGGGGTGGCCATGCACGCGTGTACCTGCACGCAAGCGCCCGGCTACACCAGAGACCGCCTGTGCCTGTGCCTGTGTCGGCATCTCCTCTCGCTGAATTCCAGAGGAGTTACGTGTCCTGTGGAGAGGAGGAACTATTTATGCCACAGGCATAAATAAATCCACCGAGCATTTGCAATAACACAGGTTGCTCGGGACCTGAGCTCAATCCTGCTCTGGACAGGGACAAAATCTCCCACTGCCTTTGGTGGGAGCCGGATGGGGGCCTCGGTGGGGTGATGCCGCACACAGGGACACGAGGGAGAGCTGAGGAGAGCATGGAGGGTGCCATGGGGCTGGTCCCTGTGTGCCCTGCAGGCTCTCAGCAGTGCAGGGGACAGCCACGCTGGGTGCAAGGGGAGGCATGTGGCGAAAAGTGGCAGCACAGACTGCAACCCCCTTGTGCTCAGCAGCAAACATCCTCCTGCTCGCAGAACCCTCTTGCAGGGCTGGTTCACCCAGGAGGGGGATGTTACCTTCCCTGGCTCACCCGTGCTTGAGGACAGACAGGCAGAGATCGGCGTCCTGACACAAGCCTGACAGCGCTTGTTTTTTGGCCACCTTCCCCCTGCTTCTCGCCCATAGTTCAGAGCCCAGCAGGCCACCCACCCCTGAGAGGTGCCGGCTGGGAGGAGGACCCCCATACCCTGTGGGGTGCCACCCCACCTCCCAAGAGACCTTGCACCTCTGCCCCACTCGCAGCACCGCAGGCGGCAGCCTGGCTGCCTCGCTCTGCTGGGCGCTACCTGGGGTGACTTTGGTTGGCCATCAGCTCCTCGAGGACAAAGGGCTTTGCCTACATGGCAGCACCCCATGACTTGCCTTCAGCATGGATGTGCTGATCAACCCCAGCTGCCTCCCCCTCAACAGGAGCTTGTTCTGACACCTCGGCTGCGGTTCGCTCAGCGTGGTCCCATTCGTCGTACCGCGACGGTGCTGCGGAGAGACAGATTTGAAGGCAGTTTCCACTGAGCTGTAGTTTTCCATCCTATGGATGCAGCTCTTCATAACATGAGCTCACTTATTTCTATGATTTGCTTTCTGATTTTAAATATAGAAATGTATAAATGTAGAAACTTTGACTTGTAAATTTTTGTCCAAGTTATTAAGTATAATACCACTACATCTACAATCCAATCCAAAAAGGATTGTGGAGACCTCTGATTTCAAGTTACCCAAATTACAATAAGGACAGCTTCCAATTTACCACAGGGGTTTTGTTGTTGTTTTTTTTCGCCATAAGTTCAGTCACAGAGGCTACCGAGGTTCTTTGCCAATACTTGTGGCTTTAATACTTGCTATGTTCTAGGGGCTTTTGTATGTAAAGTATCTAAGTGCACTCATTAAATAGTGGAAGATGTCCCTGCCCATGGCAGGAGGGGTGGAACTAGATGATCTTCAAGGTCCCTTCCAACCTAAGCCATTCTATGATTCTATGATTCTGGGTATGATCACGTGCAAGAAACACTTTATTCACTGAATGCTGTCTCTTTTCCTCTTGCAGATTATTTTGAATAAATGTTTTCTCTTATTATGCGGCACTGAATGCTGTTTCCATCTGTTTCCCTCTGCTACTTGACATTACATACCTGTGTTCCTTGGGTACACAGAAGATGTCTGTCATCTCCTTATTAAGCGATAAGTTGTGTTATTTGCTAGTGACTGCTGGCACAAGCCAGGGGGTTGTACTTCAGCCTCCTGATCACACAAGGAGCTTGAGCTAGTGCACATTTGTACCCAACTGAGACAAATACGCCAGGACTTCTTCTTGGGTGCAAGTTTGAGTTGAAAGCAGTGGCTTATCAGTTCATGGGAGACAATGTGGAGCAATTATGATCACTACCAAAATGAATTTTTTTAAAACATAATTACTACACATTTAAAAATATACATTGTTTTCCCATATTTTAAAGGAAGGCTATGGCACTGCTGCTTTTAACACCGGCCACAGGATGCCACCAAGGAACACCTGCACAGGGCTGACATGACTTGGTAGCTGGCGTCCTCCTTTAGAAGTAGATCCCTGGTGCGATTTACTCATTGACGGTAAGGTACACGTAATGTAAGTATCCAACAGCTGAGCTACATTCAGTGGAGAGAAACAGGCACTTCTATGCACAGGTCACCTCAAACACCTCAGATATTAGGCAGGTGAATTGTGCTTTACTGGTGTCTTCTTCTCTGTCTTGATTTTGAAGGGAGCCCTGAGGTCAAGCTCAGGCATAACATTGCCAATCTGAAAATGTGAGTGAAGTGATTTTATTCCTGTTCTTTTCTGGAAGACTTTGATGACCACAAACCTATAACATTCAAAACCTCCTTCATTTTTCAAATCTGCCCTTTCTTTTTCCTTCTTTGCTGGCTGAGTGACACTCTCGTGTTCTGGCTGATTCACCACTCCCCTGGATATTTCCCAGCGTGAAATTGTTCTCAGTGAGTGATGAATGAGTGCTCTGCCTTAACTCTGCCAGAGCAAAGGGCACAGCTACCATACGCACCACAACTTTCAGAGTATGATGGATATGAGCTTTTACAGAAATCTTTATTACCTCACCTTCTTCGCCCTTGGAACTGAACCTCTCACAAGCAGTTTTCAATTTAATTTACTTTCTTAAGGAGAAATGAAAGGTGGAAAATCAAGTGTGATTCTGTTACAGCGATTTTAAGTTGGTGTAAGACCCAGTGGCGGGGTACGATGGGCTGCTCAGTATCGGAACATCACTGGACAAGCAGGGAAGGTAACAGTGTTTCCGCACTTCCAGCAGCACTGGCTGTCAGACTGCTTTAGGTTCAGCCGTAGGGCTGCTTCCATGGCAAAGGCTGTTTTGAAAATGAGCTGGTTTTACAACTGCTGTAACCATTTGCTCTTCACTGGAAGCTGGTATACAAAATCTGGCACGTTTTTTTAAAAACAAAACAAAATTAAAAACAAAAAAAAATAGAGAAACTGGTCTTGTTTTTTTGTTGTTGTATCAACAAAAGAACCGAGTAAAACAAAGGAAACCAAAGTCCTCTGATGTTTAGTGACAACAGATCCTGTACAAACTCTGGGTGAGACTGTTGCCCTTCAAAGATGGAAGGCAGGGCTGGGCTGGGAGGAGAGCAACTGAAGAAGGCAGGTGCAGAGGAAAAGCATGACCAGGCCAAAGCTTTTGAAGATCTTAGACTACTGATTCTTGGCTCAGCTGCCAATGTTGTATGTGACCGTGATCCTCACCTGTGAAGGGGAGACAAATTTTTAAGTTGGCTGGCCTGAAGTCAGAGACAGGTCTATGTGTGTTTGTATGGAGGAAACCTGATCCTGGAGGAAGCTACTGTCCTATAACCAGTAACTGTGGCTGAGGATGGGCGCACAGGCCTTAAACTGTGACACTGACATCAGCAGAAAGCGACTCATGCTCCAAAATGCATTTACAAAGGCTTTGCATGGGACGTGTCTGAAAATACAGGTGCCTTCTCACTTTCTGTCCTCCAAAAATGAACTGCAAGGGTCATTCATGTGTGGGTGGGGGTTTTAATAGCCACAAGCAGGCAGGATTTGGGTTTACTGCAGTAGAAGTGGGAAAGAAGGGGAGGTTGGAGCAGGGGCAAGGAATAACTATGAAGCTGAAGGCGGCTAGCATACTAACATGATAACAGAGTGATGTTAACAAAGCCCTGAAACTCAACCTTGCCTTGGAACTGGGGCCAGATCCGTAGGACAGGTCGGTACTCCTGGCCAGGCTGTATCGTTGATTGTGCCCTCGCTGCAGGACCCTTTGGGCAGGGATGTGGGGCCGAGGGAGCATGGCAGCACTGCAGGAGCCAGGGAGTGCCTGAGGACTGCCAACACGAGCAGACAGCTGGCATGAGACCCAACACTGTCTCACTGCGGGGAATTGTCTTTGCTGCAACAACATGTCTGTGGATCCTCGGTAGAAATTTTGGGTCCAGTACTGGCAAGACAAAATACCACCAATGGGTTAAATAGTCATGCTGATCATCTATTTTCATACACACAATGGTGATCTTGAGCAATCCCCATCCTGTTTATGCTCAGTGATTACGCTTCTCGTTCTCTGCCTTAAAACTAAATAGACTGAGAAGCCCCTGGCCTTCCAGTTAGCAAAGAGCTGAGCTTCTGAGCAATGTGGCCGGTGCTACCTCATCCTCAGCTGCACCAGTGGATTTGCCAAAACATACATTCAACAAAAAGTTCAAGAGTTCACCTCCAGGATGGGTGACTCCCAGGAGATTGGGTGAAGAGACTGGGAGTGAAACCTCTCTATACTCCAGGGCTGAAGAAGGCAAGTCAAGACATTACCTTCAGCCTTTATTCAGAGCTGTTCAAAGCTCTTGGTCACGAAATATGGCTCTTCGTCACATGAAAAGACTTTCTGCTTGAATGTCCAGCATTTACAACTTTCAAGAGTCTGGCTATTCTGCAAATAGACCTTCTGTATGAGAATGACACCCTTCAGCTCACAGCTGCAGCTGTCCTCAAGAGCTGCAATGATGGGTTTGGAGAGAGAGTCAAGTGATGAGAAACCAAAGTAAACTTGGTAAGTTGGGTGAGTTTAGGTGAGGTAATGCACTATTAATGCACTGCCAGGCCCGGCCACATTAATATGAAGAAGTTCCTTGACGTGTCCTTGGGTGGTTTGCTCTCTCCCTAACCAGTGGTGGGAACAATAAGTGCGTCCTCACGCTGAGTGCCAGCCACCAGGGACAGGGCTGTGGACTGATTTTGTCACCCCCGACCACTGGCTTCCTAAAGAAGTGCCTGCTCTCCAGGGATGGGCTTCTAGGGTTTGCTCGGGAAGGGAAGGGAGCAGGAAAGAGCACCAATATCTTATGCCAGCCTTGCTACTAGTGCTAACTCAGATCTTTTTGTTTTAATTGGCGCTGAGCTGTGTATAATCAATACCCTTGTTTAGACAAAGGCAGGGGAGGAAAAATTTGTAAAAAGCCCTGTTAAACAAAGAGCGTTGATAGACCAGCTAAGCATCCTTCTCTTGAAAACAAGTCACCAAATGAGCAAACACTGCGAGAGCAACAATCTGATTTTCATGCAAATTCTTTCCCTTCAAGCGGACTGCATGAGCACAAACAGAGATTAGTGGCTAATGTTCATTTGCATAGCCTAGACCGTCGCAGCAAAGCACTTTTGAAACACTATTGCAAAGCATTTTGCGAACCAGGACTTGTCCCACCCTTTCCTGTACAGGTAAGTGCTATTTGCCCGCAGAAAGGGAAATTGCAGATTACAGCCTCTATTGAACAAAGACTCACAGCCTCCAGAGAGGAGCATCAGATGCTCTCATTGCCACACGGGTCTCGACAGGAGCAAGGAAAGTAGCAAATGACTTGTGAGAGATCGTACAGGGAAATAGCAGAAAGCTTTGAAATAGTACCCGATGTCCTGTGCCCCTCTCAAATGCCCCTTAAAGCTGATCTAAGGGTATCTGCTGAAGAGCTCACTGGATATACTTTCTTATTCTGAGATGAGAGGGTGGTACATCTTCATGGCTCCAGAGCTTTGACATTTGGAGGTCAGGTTTGAGATCTGTGCTGTGCCAAGTCCACCCATCTCCCCTGTGCATGATTCCAGCTGTGCCTTACCTCCCTCTCCCCCCAAGACTGCAAACCATTTGCTGCCCTCCCAAAAGCAGCTAAGTCAGGGCGCAATATTTGCTAGATTGGTGAAAATCTGTAACAAACTCTTGGTTAAGTTGCTTGAGGAAGGTTTTGCTTTTCAAGACTCTCAAACTGGTTTCTGCACATCTCCCTGGGAAATGTGGAGGGGTATGCACATTGAAAAAAACCCCAAATGAAATAGCTGGCCTTTGCTAGAAGTGCTAAATGGCAAGAGTGCCATATTTAAGTCTTTGTGAGAAGAGCAAAAAGCCACTCCAAAGAGGTGTTTCCAAGTATCTGGTTAATCTGCTTGATTCCAAAAAATTTGCTGCCCAAACATGTATTTTTCCATTGGTAGAAGAATTTTACCATGTGCATAATAATAGAGATGCAATTATACAGTCACAGGAACAGGCAGACTAGTGACGATGGCTCAAGCCAGTCCTGGATCTGACAGCCCCTCCGTGCCTCATGCCAGCAGAGTGGCAGGGAACAAACTGCTCCCCAAAATGGCTCAGAGCAGTGTGAACTCACTGGGCAGTGCGGGGATGGCATGAAGATGTCATTCATGGGGTGCCACGAGGGGTTTTGTCCTAGAGATCAGTATTAGGACTGCGACACTGTCCATGGGCAATCGTGGCGATGGCTTTGATCCACTTGTCCTAGGTTTCAACTGGTGCAACCAGGGCATCAGGAGAACCCCATCATATTGCAATGTTCAGTGTGCCTCCGCAGGATCCTCGTAGCTGAAGGGAGCAATTTTTGGGGAAAAAAAAATGTCCTCCTGGAAACCAAGGGCAGCAATTCCTTCCGTTCTCTTCATTCCCAGCTTCAGCTCAGGGATTCTAAGAAAGTGAGGGCAGCATGCTAAAATCCTGGACTTCGCTCTGGGCAGGATTTTCCATAGGTTTGTTGCTGATGCAGAGCCCCATGCTTGAATGTTCCCTTCTCCCGCAGATGACATGATCTGGTGTCATGAAGGGCCTTTTCTGTCCTGGTGGAGGTGGGCGCTGGCTGGATCCGACCCCAGGGGAAGCAGGTGCTCGCTCAGAGCCACCAGTCCCCAAGCCAGGGTGCCCGTGGCCCGCAGCACCGTTCTGCGCTTCCCTCTGAATCTCAGTGAGCACTGTGGGACATCAGGGGCAGGTGCGATGCACTGATTACTTGGATCCTTCCTATTTTGGGGCATAAAGAGCAGTTCATTTCCCCCTCTCCTTTCATGTTCACACAATACTTTACACCGATTTCCCCTGCACACATTTATCCGCTAGGCAGGGTAATAGAGCAGTGCTCGAGGAGTCTCCGGGGCTTTTGCAGGGGCTTGATATTGCTGAGCTGTGAACACAGCGAGAGGCAGCGTGTGTAGCTAATCCTGCAATACAATAACCAGTCCTTCGTGGTGGATGTTGAATTTGCTAAATGTATGATTGTTTATTGTTTGCCTGTGTAATGACGTGCGTGAGGCTTAGGCTAATTTGGAAATATTAATAAACACGACAGCATTGCAGTGATGCACCAGACAAAATCCTCACATTGTTCCCAGGAACACTAACACAATATGTTCATAAATGGAATGAAAGGGGTTTTTCTTCCAAAATTTAAAAAAAGGACTTTCTATTATCTAAGCTACATAGCAGAAGAGCTCATAGGTTATTTGCCCCAATACACTCTAACTGCAGGTGGATTCATAAGCTTCTCTCTGATGTAGCAAAATCAGATCAGTGTAAGGGACAAGAAAACAGACATTGTCACGTGCTATCACTAAATGGACAGCTTTTCTGTGAGGAGGAATGGATGGGTGACTTACAGGACTTTCAACATAGACAAAACTGAGCAGTCAGTTTTATCTCAGCCTTTTCTCCCCTGTGGACCATGATCCTTCTGGCTGTGGCTCTTTTATTCCTCTTGGCCCCCCATGCGGTGGTACATCTGCATTGCCAGCACTGCAGAGTAATCATGCATGAACGTTTATTTCCCAAAATGAGAATACTTGACCTGTACCAGGCAAGCTCCTTCCCTCCCTTCTAGCTTGCAGTCCATGGCATCAGAACTT
This sequence comes from Charadrius vociferus, assembly GCF_000708025.1. NCBI lineage: Eukaryota > Metazoa > Chordata > Aves > Charadriiformes > Charadriidae > Charadrius > Charadrius vociferus. The sequence continues at coordinate 848,777 of NW_009649927.1, forward strand.
TTTGGTAATGGCCTATTAATGACCTACTGCCTGATCCCATGAATCCTGCCTGGTTGCCTCCTGGATACTTCATCATCTGCAAGCAGGACTTGGACCAGGCAGCGATGCTTCTGTCCAAGCTTCTCCAGCTGCCAGGGCGTCGAGCCTTGCCAGTGCTGGGTGATTTCCGTGTGTGCCATTAGACTGGGATGATGCACAGCTTGGCTGCAAGCGCAGGGAGTGCAAACCCTGGTGAAAACCTGGCTCCCGGCCCTGGAGAGTGAGCATCCTCGCTGATGTGCAGAGCTGCCATCCGGCAGGTCGGCCACTAGTGTCCTCACTGCTCCAGCTTCTCAAACCAGTGGGTTTTTTTGTTTGTTTCTAAATGAAAACAAATGTTAACCTCAGCCTATGGATGATGTAGCCCGTGGCTACCAGCAACACCTCTTCACTTGGGGATTTCTGGGATGAAGGGGCTTAACTGAACACCACACGGTATCCCAAAATAGCCCCAGCAGATCAGCAACATGGTCTCTCTTCAGCCACAAGGGCAAAACCCATCCTGCCTCAGGGAACAACCAGGCTGCTGCTGGCAGTGCAACGCACGTTACAAAGCGTGCTCCGTGTCGGTGGGTGCAGGGTGAGGCAGAGCCTGTGTGTGTACCGGTGGCACTGCCTGCACCATCCCGGGGAGCGGCGTGGGACCTCGCTGCAGCTTTCAGCAGGGAAAGGTGCTGCCATTCTCTCCTCTTCCCCACCTGCGAGACATGCACTGTGAGGGCTTTCATGAGGATGCAATTAGGAAATTAGATGCAACGAATTTCTTGTTTTAGCTGGCTTCACTAGGGGAAAAAATACAAGGAGAATCCGGTTGGATACAACTGAACAAAATTTGGATCGGATTTGTTTAATTGCAGTGACAATTTTTCTCCAGTGCCGTGTGGTCTGGCCTCATATGTTCCTCCTCCACCTCTTCCTTACAAGCTGGACAAAGCTTGGACAGAGGGCATGTGCCCAGGAGCAGCCCCCAGCCATGCTGTAGGATGGTTACAGTGGAAAATAAGAACATTTGAGCTTGAACCCTAATCACTGGTAACAACGGCGATATGCCCTTCTGGCTCACCTGGTGCGTTTCCCTTCAAGATACATGGGCTGTCCTGGCCAGCAGAAATGTAGCAAGATCACAGTTGTTGGTTTTGCCTCCAAGAAGCAGAGAACCCAGGCAAAGCTCACACCTGGGTTTTTGGAGGGATTGCAGAGAAGGGAGGTGGTCCCGAGGGGTGGGGCTGGGCTGTCAGCCTGGGGGCTTCCTTGCAGCGGCATGGTGGGGTTGAGTAACTTTAGCCCCTGCAACTCCTCCTTGAGAAATGTTGGTGGTTTGGGGGACGTGACAGCTCCTTCCTTTTCACCTTGGCACTGAACAAGCTTTCAGGGAGGCCCTTTTGGGGAAGAAGACTGCTGTTTCCTGATGGCAGTTTGCTGCAGGGGTTCATCAGCTTTCTGACGCAACCGCATCTGCCCCTTCAACGCTCCCACCAAGGGCCCCATTAGTCCTTTTTTGGTATCATCGTTTTGGAGGCTCACACTGTGCTGCTTTTCCATGAGGAAAGCAAAATTCAAACTACAGGTACACAGTAGGTACAGCTGCCTTCCTTGCTACTTGCACAACGTGTTTTTTAAATTGCATTGAAGAGCATTTTGTCTGATTGACTTCAGCTTTCTAAGCATCTTCATGGCCTGGGAACATCACAACCCCTCGACATCCTGCCAGTCCCATGGTCACCTGCAAATTCTGTCTTTTCTTCCAAATCACTGGAGGAAGATGCTGTAAAGTGTCAAGCCTGGAGGAGGTCCTCACAGAGCCCCACCAGAAGTGCTCCCACGCGTGTCACCTCCATTAGTACCCACCAACCAGCCGGCCCCTCAACCGCTTCACATGTTGTCTGGAGCTGTTGCAAAATGCTCATTCTCCCCCAAAAGTGCTCTGTGTAGGGCCTAGTGATGCCTCACCCAGGCATAACCTCCAGACAGCTGCCGTTATCAGTTGCATTTATAAACTCACCAGAAAATTAAATGAGGCCTGTTTTCTGTGAAACTCTGTTGGCACTGATGCTCTCTCTCTTTATTTTTGTCATACTCAAATCCCATGTCATCTTCTCTGTTGTCTGGTCTGGGATTGATGTCAGATATTTCCACCCTGCCTTTTTTTAAACACTGGCACACACTTAGGCCATTTCCAGTCCACTGGAACTTCGCTGGCACCCCTGGGGTTATTAAAAATGAATGCCAACAGGCCAAACATCTCCCAGACAGCTCTTTAAAGACTTCAGGGTATAAGTTATCTGGGCTTTGCAATTTAAAATTGTTTATCCCTAACAGCTGTTGTCTGTCATTCTTCTCAGCGATGCACTGGAGATCACTTTATCATCCTTATGTCATCTCAACATATCATCTTTTTCTTTTCAAGTACAGAACAAAAATATTCATCGAACTCCTCTGCATTATCATTAGCTGCTTCACCAGCTCCATCTAGAAATGAGCTAATGCTGTTGTAAGGACTCATTTTTCATTTCTTAATGTGTATCTTTATGGCCTATACAGGGACTCATTGAATTTATTTATTGGCGTGACAATTATCTGAATGTTTCCTGATGTTTGAATATGTGTAATCAGCATTGTCTTTTAGATACATCATTCAGATATACACAAATTGCAAAACACAAATTATTCAGGATGTTGTTCAGTCACACAAATGAAAGTCAGTTTTCTTGTCTGGGTCGTTCGTGTCACCCAAGTGTGGGCTCAGGCACAAGAGACACCGCTCTTTTAGCTTGTTCCAAGTCCCAGTTAATTGAAATGGAAAATATCCATCCCTACACAACACTGCCTGCAGATGGGGGATGGAGCCTGATCAGAGAGATAGAGGATTATTCTCAGGTTGGGGAGACATAGATTTTGTTGCTAGCTCTGTTACTCACTAAGTCTCCTTGTGCAAGTCACTCACCTGCCCGTGCCCCAGCTCTCCTGCCTAATAACTGGGACACACTGCTGCTTCCCGTCCTCTAGGAAGCGTTTAGGGTCTGTGGAGGAGGACACCTTCCCTGAGGAAAGCTTTCTGCCATCAGGGGGCTTCAGAAGAGTCTGAAATGTGTTTAGTGTTTGTTTTGTTCTTCTTTGGGTGCCACCTTGCCATTCACACTTCGAGCATCTCATTTAATTGCGGTTTGCTTTTGGCTTGAAATTTATTGAAAAGCTGTCCAAGGCACAGCAAGGACTTTGGGGCAAGAAAACAAAATTGTCGCTTGTTGATCTTTTAATAAAGTCCCTCCCCAGAGAGTGGGGTTTAGACCTTCACAATTTCCATGCTCTTCTCCCTGAAAGCTAATGAGCAGAGTAAGCAGAGAGGAAAGCTGAAACCGTGAGGGATCTGGATCCAATATGTGTTTTGTTCCTTGTGGAAAGACCAGCTTTGGTTCAGACCGCTCCAGCTGGTAAAACTTTCACTCTGTAAATTCAGTGTGAAACCAAATGTGTTTCTTGAAACAGATCCTTGGAGGACTTTCAAAGACACCGGTAGGTCAGATGTATCCAATTAGTAAGGGCCTGTGACAGCAGGCAAGGGCCCTGAGGGGCAGGGAGGGGAATCTTTCCAGAACATCTTGCCTGCACCAGGTTGCACTTCATTGAGGTCACCCTGTGGGTTAGAGCACGGGGAGTTCACGGTGGGGCTTTGGTGGTGGAGACTTCTTTGAGCAGGGCTGGCATAGGCAGTATGGGGATGAAGGGTGGCACGGGTTATACTGTGGTCATGGCAGCATGCGGGGGCTCATCTTGCTATTGCATATGCATATGTGGTGGCTGCTGTCACCCCCACCTATGCATCTAACTGCGCGGCTTTGTGTGTAGTTATGAAATGGAAATGGAGGTACATATCTATTCTTGGCTTTTTGAAGTTTCTGGTTTTGCTTGTTGCTGTTTTGTGAACATGTCTTCTCACCAAATTTTCAGTTTGACTTCTCCTTAGCCATGCTCTGTATCATCTGGGAAGGTTTCGCCTTTCATAGCATACACCACCTCTTTCAGGAGTGCTCAAAACCAGGCTTGTTCCTGTTTGGAGTCCCTACAGACTGCGAGTCCAGGACCCTGTCTTGCCTCCCAGTGCTACTGAGGGAACACAACACCCCTGATACTTGACCCGAAGTACAAAATTTTCTCTAAATCTTGGATCTTTGGGTCAGCTGTCATTACAATGCAAGAACAGTCCAAACTTACTCTGTGAGGGCTGGTCACATCCAGGGGCTTGAAATGTAGCTCCTGTTTGTAACTTACAACTTCCATGCTGGGGGCACTCATGGGGTAAATTAACTAGAGGAAAGTTTCCCATAGAGTGGTAGCACCCAGGGCCTTTCACCCGTGAGGGTCTTGGGGCATTTCACAACTCACATGTATACACCACTGCTGTGCTGAGGCAGAGGGCAGCCCAAGGCACTGCACAGGAGAAGGGGATGCTGTTGCAGTGGGCATCTGGGCACAACTCTCCCTGCTACAGGGCCTGGTAACAGCCACACCGAAGCAGAGATGGGCTTAGTTTGTAAAGTCCCAAATGAGAACTAATGAGGGGGAAGGTGGCCTGGGGCTAGGGGGTGAGACGGAGCTCTCGGGCAGTGTTGCTTTCCCATACTGCTATGGGCAATCTCCGGGGTGGTCATTTTCCAAGCTGGAAAAGGGGAAAAGTAGCACATCCCTACTGACTTCTAAAGGATGCTGGGGTGCTAGGAGTAGTGCGAAAGGACCTAGCCTTCTAGAGTGTGCATCAGGCCTAAAACTATGTTAGGAACAAAACAACCCACATTTACCATCTATGTCCCAATTATGTGATCCTTATCCTCATCAAGTGCCAAATGTTGAATTGCAAAACTGCTGGCCAGGCAGTTCCTCATTCCTCTTCATAAGCAGCACTCAGGTGCCAATGGACAGGGGTGTACCTGCGCTGTCAGTGGGACTTCTTTAACAGAGGTATTAATTTTGCAATGGCTGCCAATGACATAGGAAGTACTCCAGATGTTGGCTGTTTATGAGCTGATTTATGAACATGAGGAGGATCACAGCAGCTACCTACGGTATTGGTAAGTACACAGAGGGTAGCATCTGCCTCCAGCTTCGGCCCCTGCAGATGCACCGCACTTCACAGCTGTTTGTCAGCAGCAGGGAGGAGGAGGAATCAAAGTGCAGGAGCCCTTGAGGAAAGGATGAACAAGGCTTTGCATTTTAGATGGGCTTTAGGTTAGAAAAATAATAAAAGCCAAACATTTTAATAGAAAGATCAGCTCTAGCATTGGTAATCTAGCCAGACAGCAGTGGGATGAGGAGAGACACAGGGAATGTTTGATGTAAAATCAAGGTCGTGCCCTGAAAATCAGACACAGACGTGGAGAGAGGTATGTGAACCATTAAAATGAAAGGAAACCTGAGACGGCTGCTCCGCCAGCTGCCAAAGACACCGCACTCTCTGTTTGTGCACGCTGGAGCCCACTCTCCTCCACGTTTGGCAGCGTGGCAGATGCCGTATTGTGGTACCATCAGAGGAGAGGAAACCCAGAGGATAAACCAGGAGTGAGCTAGGGACATACTTAAAAAATTCCTTTCTACTCATTAATGTGGGAGAGGGGATCCAAAGCTCTCAGTGGAGGCAAAAGTTTTGGCCCAGGAGCCCAAGGGCCTGAAGCCCTCTGCTCGCTCACTGAGCCCACATGGTGAGCACAGGCCTCTCTGCCTCCTCCTCCTCCTCCCCTGCCCAGAAGCACTGGTGAGCAAGAAGGAGCTGCTCCATCCTCAGGCGTGACCAGGCAGCAGCGTCTCTGTGGATGCCACCAAAATCCACAGTGGTTCTTTCTGGGAGCGCCAAGGCACTGCAGAGAGACCGGCAAACTCTCTACACGCGAGTTTGCACATCTTTGGAGGAACCTGAAACCTCTGCTCCTTCTCACTTATTTATGCCTAAGCTGCGACTGAGGTTCCCTGAAGTCGATAGGCTTTTTACTGTTGGTTTCACTGGGCGCTGTGGCTTATCCATCATCCTCGCACTGTCTGTTGCTGCAGCACTGGCTTCCACTGAGCTTTCTGGTCTCAACTCCCAACATGGCTAACTGGCTTCTCTGGCTCAACACCTCTGTGCAGCCTTCCCACCACCCATGTCTGCCCTGGCAGGTGAGGGTGACAGGCTCCTGACGAGGACAGAGCAGCCGCTCAGGAGGGTGCCCTGGTACCCACCGGACATGTTGATTTCTCCCATAGCTCAGGCATTTTACATGCAGGAGCACAAGCTGCATTTTCTGGTACACCAGTGCTGGAAATCCTCTCTCCTTTCATTCCCTCAGGGCTTGCATAAAAATCTTAGCTTTGCAGATAAACAGAGCCCTGTGCACGGCACTTTTATCACACCCTGACCTCAGCGCAGTTCAAGTCAACATTTTCTTTTGGATCAATATTTTCTACTTTTTTTTTTTTTTTTTTCCAGGGAAAACAACAAAACAATCCAAAATCCCCACTGGAAAGCTCAGCAGAGCTGATTTCAAGTCCCCCAAGGGAGCCACAGAGCTGGAGACAGCTCACCAGCAGCGTAAGCTAAGACGTAATGAGCTCACGAAGCGTGTTTGTCTTGGCTGCCACCCACCTGACACCAGCTTGCACCGGCTGGCAGCAACGTGGCAAGCGACTGCAACCCCACCGCTGCAGGGACAGTGTTAGCCCAGCCACTCTGGGAGAGGGGCTCAAGCTACCCACTAAGGGAAACCCCAAACTGTGTTTACACCTCTGCAGGGATGTTTAGGTCCTTTACATCTCTCCTTACTGCTGGGATCACCTGTTGCTGTCTCTAGATTCAAAGGTTGCACAAGCAGCAACAGGGCCACTGAGTCTGGGTGCTGCCGGGGACTGCTGCCTTGTGCCACCCTCTCACCTAACACGGCGTTGGGTGACAGGACGACAGACTGCCACTGCATGCTAACAACACGTGCGGCTACCAGATCCTGAGCAGTTGGGGTGGTCCAGAGGAGGGCCACGAGGATGATCCGAGGGCTGGAGCGCCTCTCCTATGACAACAGGCTGAGAGAGTTGGGGCTGTTCAGCCTGGAGAAGAGAAGTCTCCGGGGAGACCTTATTGCAGCCTTCCAGTACCTAAAGGGGGCCTACAGGAGAGCTGGGGAAGGACTTTTTACAAGGGCATGTAGTGATAGGATGAGGGGGAATGGCTTTAAACTGGAAGAGGGCAGGTTTAGATTAAATATTAGGAAGAAATTTTTCACTATGCAGGTGGTGAGGCACTGGAACAGGTTGCCCAGAGAAGTTGTTGAGGCCCCATCCCTGGACGTGTTCAAGGCCAGAGTGGATGGAGCCTTGGGCAACCTGGTCTAGTGGAAGGTGTCCCTGTCTATGGCAGGGGGGGTGGAACTCAATGATCTTCAAGGTCCCTTCCAACCTAAACCATTCTATGATTCTATGAATAGGGTTTCCCTGCCCGACTTCTAGATCAGGGAAGCCAAAACCATGCGCGAATGGCCGGAGCATGGGAGCAATGTCTTTCAGTAATCGCAGTGCTTCCAGACACAGCCGAGGTACTCCTGAGACGCTGAGCAGTTTGCAGAGCATCGTAAGGGGTGGAGAGATGCTCCACATCAGCTGGCACCATGCAGACATTGCCCTTGGTGTGTTTTGGCGGGGCTAGGCCCTTCTGTACCTGGGGCTGGGAGGCAGGAGGGTGGGAGGTGGGGAAGGCACCAAACTGCCATTGTGCCTCTGCAACCTCCTGGGTTTCCCATGTGTCCCCGCATGTCACCGTGTGCACCAAGGCCACCAGCTGCCTGCAGCCTCGGGCTGTGTCCTCCACCTGCAGCTGGCCACAAGTACTGCCTGCATCTGAGGGACACGATTTTCCAAGGAGCACCAGTATAAGGTTTCTTTCTCTTTGTACTTGGTCATCAAAACAACGTCCCTGATTAAAACCAGGAGCTGTTGCACACTCAGCTGCGTGTGGAGATCAGCCCAGCTACTTGGTCAACAACATAAAAATTAAGATACTTAACTTTGAGCATCTGTTTTTTTGCTTTGTTCTTTTTTTAATTTTGGACAAGTCCCTGTGAGATTGGACCGTTTTCCTCACAGGTCAGCACAACTAGATGCCTTAAAGCTTTCTAAAGATCGATTCTTTTATTAGATGACGGCCCAGAGAGCCGCTGGGGATGTACAGTCAGCATCCGCCCTTTATGGGAAGAGGAGAGGGTGGAAGGGGAGAAGCCGTGGTTCTGATTTGCTTGGCTCGGTGCTCAGGCTCACCGAGTTTTGCTGTGTGCCGGAGCCACGTGATTTGTGTAGCTGTGACACAAAATCATAAATCAAGCCAGTTGGGCTAGGAAAGTTCACAAACCCTTCCTGAACTTTTGGATGAACCTGGGTTGAGTTTCGAGCTCATAACGAAACCCGAAACCAGGCAGGCTTCAGAAGGATTTGCATTTCATCGCAAACCTTTTGTAGAGCTTCACTAAAAAGGCAGATCAGGAAAACACTGGGTTTGGTTAAGAAAAAAGGTGTTGGCATGAGAGCATTTAAGTAGGCTGAGGCTGACTTTATAAAATAGTCCTACTGTAGTTAGTGCAAAATGGTTATCTTTTGAAAAACGCTTCTTGCACGGCACTGTCAGGAGTGACTTCCATTTCACAGAATTCTCCAGCACAACTAAAACACCTGCTGGGAAGATCCTCCTTTCCCATCGGATTCTGCAGAGTTTCAGAGTGATTTCAAATCTCTTAGTTTTAAACCTATTAAATTCTGCTGATCTGTTTGAACGTTCCTGCAATTTTTTTTTACGCATTTTATAGGCGTGGAAGTTTCTTATAAACATCTTAATGCAATGTTTGCAAAAGATTTCAAAGAGCATCTTCATTTTCAGACAGATCAAAATTCCTCTGTATTCCTCCCCTGAATCTGAATGCAGAAATGAAGCCAGAAAGGGCTTCCTTCTAGGGTTCACCATTGCTTTTCTAGCTGAAGGGGGTCAGGCTCTCCTGCTGCGTCTCCCAAGATGGCAGACTTCAACAGAGGATTAGTTTGAGTCCAGATTTTGAATAAGCTTTTGCAGTGCTGCTTATTACAAGTGGGCCAGGGCCAGTAGTCAGGAGATTTTAAGATGACAAAATTCCAGGTCCTTTTTATTTGTCCCCTTCTATTTGGACCTTCAGGTTTTGTATTTGCAACCTTTTCTTCCCAATGCACAGGAGTCAGAAAGCTGAGATCCTCGAGCCTGTAAAGCCAACTTCTTAGGATAACAATAAGAAAGCCACGGCTCTTTCAGAAAAAGCTGAAGATTTGGCATCTGTGTCTGCAGATGACCAAATGAGCCTCTGACTCCTCTGAGCTTTGTTTTTCACCTATTCACAGTACAAATTAGAAGAAGCTGTACTTTATCTGTTGTACTTTACAATTTATATTTAAAATACACATATTGCATACTAAGAAACTGCTATAGCTATGTAGCCCAATGTTCTCACTGAATTTAGGATGCCTTTTGCCTTTAGATTAAACCAAACCTGGAGCTGCTCCCAAATTAACAAAAACGAAAGAAAAGCATGGGATTTCGGTCATTTTAAACACCAGATACACAATAAATACTTAAGTCTAGGCAGCACATTGTAGAGGTCTGTGTCTCTCATAAAGCAAACTCTGCTGATGGAAACAACTGACCTGTGTGGAAAAATACCAAAAAGCTCCAGTGTTCTTATTGACAATGAGATTGTGATGATTTAGAGGAAAGGGCTAAAAAAAGGAGGATGGTGAAGTGCCTTGCTCAGGAAGGAATAACGTGATGCTCACATTCTGCGCAGTGAATTGTATTTGGCCTGGGCAAAATTCAATTTGGAAGTTTAAGAGAATAATGAGCTGAAAATCTCTTAGCTATGTACAGCTGTCCCAACAAAACCAACACTCTGGGCCAACTTCTGCTTCCAGGGAGAGGGATACACTGTGTGTAGGCTGCTGAAGGACTGGACCCCCAGGACCGAGAGCAGCGTCTCGGGGTGCATTGGACCTTCCTGGACCATATCTGCATTTTTGAAAATCTTCCCTTCAACGAGCAAGTCCTGTGGGCCCCCACTTCTGACCTCTGCCTGGTGCATGTAAGTCCTGAGGGTCCAAAGAAAATCACACTGGGTTTATAGACTTACAGCTGAGTTTGGAAATTGATTTGTGGCTTTAAAATATAAGGTCTCAAATATGGGAATTATTTTACCCTGTGTGTTGGAGCAGTGGATTCAAGTCTGTTTGCCAGAGGGACCCCAGGAGTAACTCTGGGAAAGAAGGCAGAGAAGGCAGAGGAACAGGACTGGACTTGACAGATAATACATGGCAGAAAGACACTGTCGCTCCCTGAAGAGGACAGGAAACATGTATTCTTAATGGCAGGAGATGGGGGACCAAGAAGGCCAGGAGAAATAGTCATAGACTGAGGATATTTCAGCTGGATATTAGGAAAACTTTTCTTACCAAATCAAGCAAGTTGCAAGTTGTTAAGAGTGCCATGGAGTTGGAGTGGGCTCAGGAGTGACAGTGAACTGAGAGCCCCACTGGCACGGTATCACTGCTGCTGGCACCTGATCCAGCTTGCTGTGGATTCCAGCTTGCCATAACTGTGTATAGCACTGTCTTATGACCTACAGTTGCAATGCCAACTCAAAGGGACTATGCGCTGCCTCAAAAAATCCGCAAGCTATTGAAGTACCAGGGATTTGCTGGAGTAGAGGTTGAGCCATTCTGTTACCAAGGAAATTTTCCAAGGGCTCCCACAGAGCCAGTGGTGTCATAGAATTGATCACAGAAGGATTGAGATTGGAAGAGACCTCTGGAAGTCATCCTGTTCAACTCCCCTGCTCAAGCAGGGCCACCTAGAGCAAGTTGCCCAGCACCATGTCCAGACAGCTTTTGAATATCTCCAAGGATAGAGACTCCACAACCTCTCTGGGCAACCTGCAAATAAGTAATATAAAATAGGCTTCCTGCCTGCCATATTCCCTGTGCTTACTTTGATATTGGACAAGCTCTCCTTGTGTGAGATCAGCACTTGCTCCAAGCAGGGCCGAAGTGGGTAGCTCATTGGATGCCTCTTTCATCTCCAAGCATCCATGCTGCAAAGTGTTTCAGCACGGTAGCCTGGCTAGGAGCTGCCACTGTAATTCAGCATTTTCCAGACTTGAGGTCTTCCAAGTGGAGGCATTTATTTAATTTCCTTCTATGCATGAAGGAAGCAGAGCTGTGCTTTCAACATTCAGGTGAGCTTCTCCAGCAGCTGGATAAGGAGGACCATTTCAAAGGTGCTTCCACTGGGAAGAGTTTAACATGGAGCAAATTGCTCCCAGCAAGCTGGGCGAGTGGGAACTGTGCCATGAGCATGGGTGAAGAGTTATTCATTTGCTTGGGTAAAATCTTAGTGGAGAGTAAACACCCGTTTGTGTCATTACTGATAGCAGCAGGAGCAGGAACAGGAACAAACTGACGGTAAATCCTGCATTTCATAATAGAGATTTTCTGCCCCTGAAAATTCAGTCCTGTGCACACAGGACTTTCTGAGTGCGTGCGTGTGTGGTCCACAGGTCTTTGTTATATACTGTGATTTTCCCCACCCGTCTACAGAGATAAGTAGGTAGGAGGCAGCTGTTTGGATAAGTCAGCAGCAGGCGATAAGATTATAACAAAGCCATTGGACTGCAGTGGAAACTTTCTATGCCACACGCAGGGCTTTTATCTGGGGTCTACAAATTGTCTTTGTTTCATTTCAAGGGCTTAACTTAGCTCATCCTCAAAGCAAAATGGCCTCATCCTTCCTGTCATCTTCCAAGATAGAGGAAGTGGTGGGATGTGTGTGTGTTCCCTGTCACTGGATATCACCTTACAGCAGAGCTTGGAAAGAGGTTTATTAATCAGCATTTTGGGTTTCCTTTCCCTGTTTCCCCTTGTTTTTGGTTACTTTGGCAAAGGAGCCTCCATTTCCTCCTTTGCTCTGCCTAAACAAACTGGATAAATCAGAGATGGTGTGAAACGAGTCTGCCTGAGCTAAACCAACCCTGCTGGGACCCAGGCATAGACCGTCCTGTCCCTGCACCCCCTCAATATAGGCAGCACCCACCTCCCCTGCCCTGATGCCGGAGAAATCGCACACGTATACTCCGTGTATACCCTAAAAAGCCTGCAGTTCCCTGGGCAGCTACTGAGTTGGTAGCTCAGCCAAAGCTTGTGAACTGGCTTGCAGCTACTCGGCTCTCAGCCACTGTAAAAGGGGAGAGGCTTTCGGCATGGCTGTGTCAACTCATCAGAGAAGGTGGATCAAGAGAAATAGTGTCAGAAAACAGACTGATGAAAGAAAACGTTTAGCCGGGCCTTTCAAATGCTAGAGACGTGCATGAAAGGATTGGCTTGGTAAATTTGGGGAGTTTGCTGATCACCTTTCTGCAGCCAGCGCCTTCTTGTCAGATCTCTAGTGGCTTGTACCAGTGTGTCCTGCACTGGGAGTGAGTGCAGGCAGGTCTGGAAAACCCACTCACTGCTATATGTGTGAAGAGTGCATCTGTCCTGTCACTGAGAAGATCATATGGCAACTAGCAACACAAAGTGTGTAGCGTTTCCTTAAAAAAATTGGAAGCAGTATCAAAACAAAGCAGCATCTTCTTGGAGTTGCCCACTGCTCCTCTGCCCTAGGCACCAACACGTATTCAGAGTTCAAAGCCCCCTTTGAAAGTCTCTGCCCCAGAAGTATTTGCAGTGTATATGGGCAAGACACACAAAGAATGGGAGAAAAGGGATCATTATTATCCTATTTATTGGCCAAGGGAACTGAAGAAGCAGAGCAGCTTAGAGGCGTTCCTGATTTACTTTGTGTGTGTCCCTCTTTTTTGCCAGCCAGAGGGATTTCCAGCCACCTGCTTAGCTCATGCCAGACACAGGCTCTTCGCCTGCTACGAGGACGGTCAGATATGAGGTCCTTCAGGAACACTGCTACATTTTAAATCCTCAACCTGTCTTAGCCCACATGACATTGCAAGCGTAGACAGGCTCTTTTAACCTGATTTAACCAGGCCAAAGAGGAACTGTGTAGCAGAGCAACCTTGTTCCCTGCCCACCTCAATGATAGCCCAGTGTTTAACCACGGTGTGATCCTGCAAGTCCCATGCTCACAGCTTACAGAAAACCATCTCTTAAAAGAGCTGTACTAAACAAAACCTACCCAACACTAAATGCAAAGTGTTGGCAAGGAGTAAATGAAATAATCAAAAAAGCTGGGGAACTATCTAGGCCACTTAGATGCATTTATGTATTTAAGAAAGAGTTGGCTTATGTGTTCATTAACAACTCATCAACCTCAGAAGAAAATACTTTAAATTTTCTGCCTGATACAGTTTTTGGCTGGGAATGAAGAGATGAAACAAAGAGAGCATCTCATTAAAAACCCCAAGCCCAAGCCCTGAGCAGCCCAGTAATAGTCTACAGACCGCTTTAAAATTTTTAAGAACATTTCTGCCTGAGATTTGCTTATGCTTATTAGACATGTAATGAGAAAGATGATTTATAACACAATCCTTATACGCACAACCTTTCTTCTAGAAAATAATCCTCATTTGTGAAGTGCTGGGAGAAGCATCTGAGTCGTGAAGTGGTTTTAACTGCAGAGGAGTGAGAGGTTGACTTAGTTAAAAACGTTTCAACATCATTATTTCACTTTCCTAGCAAAAGGTCACTAAAGACCCACACAACAAGGGCAGGAGGAGAGACTCCTTTTCCTGCTGTCGATGCCCTTCGAGCTCTTGAGCAGGCATGTGCTGGTGGAGAGGAAAGATGCTCTAACTTGCTCAAATGGAGGAAGGTGCCCTCACTGACACCAGGGCAAGCGGCCTGCATCCCCATGGAAGCCCCACACCAGATTGACAGGCACACAAGGCTTTGTCTTTGTGTTTTGATGGAGAAAGTGGTCCTAATTCATCCTAACAAGCCAGAAGGGGACTATGTAGGACAACCTTCAGGGATTACTGAAGAGATCTGGGAGCTCCAGCAGGGCATGGGAGTAGGAAAAAATGCAGGGAGGGAGTGTCAGGACACTCGTGAGCTCCACAGTCTTCTCACTCCCTATCTCTGCCCCTCTGAGACGGCAAGTCTGGGCCAGCTTGGGGCCTCCCTGGACATACCTGCAGAGTCCTCACCCAGCGGCTGACTCATTTTAACCAGGAAAATTGCACTGCACAAATCCCCTGGGAGAAGGGAGTGCTGAGGATGGGCTGAGTTCTCACTGTGGTCAAAATGACCCTACATGGGAACTTCTGCAGAATATGTATTTATGTACATATGCATATATTAAAATAGATCTAAAGCTGCTTACAGATCAGTGTAAGTGTCAAAATGTGATTTCTGTGCCTAAAAGCAGTGTGATGAGAGTGTAGGGAGGGTATAGGTTAGTTTTAAAAAGAGAGAGGTTCCTATCTTGCTCTTAGCTCTGCTTTTTTTTTCGCATTTGTGGCTATCAGTGACTGAATGGTAGCTTTTTTCTTCTGAATGGGCTTTAGCCAAACAATTCTGGGTGTAGATATCAATATCTTTAATTATGAAGCAGAGGGTTTGTGGTACTCACATTCTTTAGATCTCCCATTGCTGAGGTGTAGCTATTGAGCCTCTATTAGATCCTGTTGAAATAAGCACAACACTACCATTACTTTTAGTAAGGTCAAGGCTGGGCCCATTGCAGACAGAGATCCATTAAGCACTTTATGTGCAGGACAGCCCTTCCAAAATTGGCCTGAAGTTCTTGTTCATTCCTCCTGGCTGCTGTTAATCAATTAATATGTGAATTTGCAGACTCAAATGGAGACGGGATATTAATAT
>NW_009649927.1:863715-891564 GCF_000708025.1 Charadrius vociferus
AATGCATATACATGAGTCCAACAGAAAGCTATTAACTTATGTATTCATCCAAGCAGGCTCAGTAAGTACTTTACCATCAACAATCTTGCTGCACTTGAAATTAAATATGTGTGTCAAGGTTAGCGCTTCCTGGGCTGAGAAACTGAACCAGAAGAATATTAACAGATGTTAGCAATATGTGTGTGTGGGAGGGGAAGATCACACCTGACTCTAGTCAGTACCAAGCAGTATTTGGAGCCTGGAGCTAATCATCTAGGAAAAAAACACTTTTAATGAGGGCAGACCGAGTTAGTGTTCTCCACTGATGCCTTTCCCTTCTCAGTACGCCCAGATGGACATTCTGACACGGAGCAGTAGGTAAACACAGTCCAATCTTGGGCATCCAGGAACCAGCGTGGCCTCTTGCAGCAAGACAGAGCTATCTAAAGAAATGTCTGTGGCTGATACAGAATTACTTGTGGCCTCGAGCTCCCTGCAGCATCCTGTTGTCCCAGGGATGGAACAACAATTATTGCTCCCTGTCCTCCAGGCAGCCCTCTGGTTGGAGGTGGGAGTGTTGAAACAATGTTCAAGGAAGCTGGTTTAAATTGGTTTTACTTTCCCAAAACATATTGATTTAAACAAAAAAAACCCACCAAACAACAATCATTAGCTATTTCACAAAATTATTAAAAGACAGGGTAACTGGTGTCAGGGAAATGCAGGCTTTAAACTCTGTTGGAGAAAAGAGCCTGCTCAGGTCTGAGATCAGAATTCCAGGTGTAAAAGAGAAAGCTCAAGTGGCAGAAATCCACCGTGATCCCATATCGCACAGCTCCATGGTACCTGAGGGAGCATGCACAGGAATCAGGGAAGCGGTCATATTTGTAAAAGGTCCAAGGAGGGGGAGACGCTATGCGAGAAATGGGAATTGGCAAAGATGACTATTGTTTAAGAAAATAAAATAAAATAGACTAATGAGACAATCTGGGAAGCAAAACGGCCAGTGAGTTGGACATCTGTTCTGGGGAAAAGGCTTGGGAGCCATTTCAACGGATGCGGTAAGAGGAGGGCGACCAAACTCCAGCTTGATTAGAGGAAGCCGGCATAGGCTGAGGCACAGGAGGATCATGTCATGCTTAACTACTCTTCAGGAATTCTTTGAAGATACCACTGCCACGACAGATAAGGGCAATTTAGTGGGTAGCAGAATATTTTGATTTTCCAGAAGCATTTGACAGTTTTCCATACAGGAGATTAATGGCTTTTGTACAAAGACATTAAAGAGAAGATAAAACAGTGACTGGAATGGAAAAATAACTTAAAAATAGGAGACAAAGGTTGGCAAAGGATGGAAGGAAGCATTTCTGACTGTTTCTAAAACTGACACCACTTCTATTTATAGTGGACCAAACAATATTTATGTTGAAGCCAGTGGTAATTTGCCATTGTAATGAGCTTTGCAGGAAGACAATGAAAATGGGTCGTGTCCTGCTTTGATCTATGTACCTGTTCAAAACAGCCTAAAAACGGGATGATAAATCACCTTACTGCACCAGCTGCAGGCAGACAGCGGTTGGAAGTGCTGCTGGCGTTACTCGGAGGGTCTGGCACAGGGATGCCCCGGGGTGAGTTCCCCCACCACCTCGTGCAGGGGGGGCAGAGGGGTCTTAGCCAGCGGTGCTGCCTGCAGGCAGGCGGCGTGAGTACCCCCATCCAAACCCCTGCCTTCCCCATTGGGCTGAAAGTATTTCCCTGAGAAATGCTATGGGAAGACGTAGAAGCAGAGCTGAAACCCTGTTTGAAGAAGGGAAGGGGCTTTCCATAACACGTTCAATGCTATGTAATGCGTCCATCATGTGCGTACAGCATCATGTGAGTGTGTACCTGCAGCAGGATCAGGCATCCTCCCCTTGGAGGCATTTTAGCACTGGGTCCTGGTGGGCAAAGTGTCAGTGCTGGCTCTGTGGGCCAAGTGCTGGTGGGATCTGCTCCAGGCCAGCCAGGTCAGAGGAAGTTTAGGAGAGTCCCCAGGGGCTGCAGGTCCCCAAAAGCCCTGCGCGTGCACTTGTTCAGTGATGGCAACTTCCCAAATCAGTCATTCTAGTTCCTAAACTAGAACAGGGTGGCAGCCTCCAGCCATGTCTCGTTAAACCATAGCATACTCCTTACCAGGTAAACCAGTGAGTAGCCCCGAGTCAAATCCTTTGGTAACAGTGCACTGTAATGCCTAGAGGGAGTGAAGGATGAGGAGCAGGGGGAAGCTGAGGTTCTTGCTCCTGGCTCCATCAGCCCCAAAACTCACAGTGGTCACCAAGGAAACAGGATCTATCTGAAGTGTCTGAACTCTTCTCTAGTCACTCCAACTGTTTGTATGTATCACTGTCCCCATGTCAAGCACCAGAGCTGCCCGGCTGATATGCTTTGGCACTGGGAATTAAAGGTGAGTTTATGAGCAAGCATCTCGACACAGAAAGTCATAACTAACATGCCAGAGGAAACTTGCATCCAAGTTAGGACCACATGAAGGTTTTGTCCTAGCCCTGCTGGGTGGATCAATCACAGTGCCTCTGAAATTGGTGAATGGGTCATTAAAGTGAAATCCCATGAGTTCAAAATTGGCATGTGTCTTCAGGGTCAGTAGAGTCTTGTTGTCTGTTCACCAGAAGGACGTACAGATGTATCCTGTGTTTTCAAGTCTGACTGTGGGCCCTGAAGTTGTGTGCCAACCTTTGTCTTGGGTAGAAGTGAGTTTCACGTAGCCTGATGCTCTTCTGCTTTGACAGATACTTTCTTGGTCAGATCCATAGATCTAGGCCTATGTAAGACATCCTAAAGGTGTCCAACTTGTCTCCACTGAATATATCTGTACTTGTACTCATGTTAATTGTTGGACACAGGGCACGTAAGACTGTAAATCACTAGACAAAATTTTCCCCACAAGCCTTCATTATCTCAGTCCTAAAGGAAGCAGTCTGCAAAATAGAAAAGCTTTCAGATGATTTTGCCTGAATACTCTTTCTATTCTTGTTCAGTTTTGTCTGTAGCACTTTATCCTGTCTTTCAGAGTAGGGGGAAAGAAAAGACAGGAAAAAATATATCATGTTCAAATGCCTATGGGGAAAACAAACTGCATTTGAAATGTTGTTTTAAAATATAACTTCCTACCTGTGGTCTTTGTTTTTTCTGGAAGTGGCTAGAATCCTTGATGGCACTTCAGTTCTTAAAAACTCCTTTAAAAACTTACTCAATGAAAGTAAATCAAGATAAGGACTACATATGGTAACAATACTGTCTCCTGCTTGGTTTCGACTTGTTCCAGCTGTTTGCACGTCAGTGAGTTGCAGGACCGGTAACACTGTGTCCATAATCATGTTACTGGAACTGACAGACAGACCACTTGGGCAGCCCGCTACATCCATGCGAACAGGTAAGGTAACCAATAAGATAGCAGTCACCTTGCTGCAATCCACAGAGTTACTTCAGTATAACAGAGGAAAAACTAGCTCCTCAAACTCCTTGAGGCCGCCATAAGAAAAGGTCGTGATCAGCAAACAAAAAGAAAATAATATCTGGGTGTTCAAAGTCCGCCTGAAGTTTAATTTCTCTGCCAGAAAACCCAGCACTAAAGTTTAAGATAACATTTGGAGGGAAACAGATGTACTTGGGTGGTTTATTTGAAGTAACTTCCCATATCTCATAGCCTGACTTCTTAAAATCTTTCTCTTACTTGAACATTTATTGTGATTACCCCTTATAGCAGAGCTATCATTAGTGATGCACAGAGAAGCATTCCAAGGGAGATGCAATTTACACTCCTCTTTGTAATCAACATTAAAAAAAGTTGTATACCTGAATGCACAACTGTATGAACTTAAATATAGTATGTTGAATTCCATATTCAGTGATAACGTTGAGGCCTTACACAATGTTTTCTCTTGTTGCTGGATCTCTAGAAAACATGGCATCTTATCATTTAGTTCTTTCTTTGGTGGTATAGCAAGCAAGATGCTAATGTAATCTGCCACAAGTTACCTGCCAGAAAATGACAGGCTTGGGAACTGAACCCCAGCATCCTGTCACCCACCCTGGCACCTCTGACCAGCATCTCCTGTATGCCACGTTGCCTCTTGCACTGCAGGGGAGTTTGGGGTGGGTCACATCTTGCATGGCTTTGACCCATGTAATGTAATTATATCATGCAGTGTTCCTGTTTTCTCCTACCCCTTTCCCTATACAAAACAGAAACGTCACCCGCCATGCAATGCATATAAATATAATGGCATCATAAGTAATAACCACAGCTTAAATAAATGGCTGAGGATAGGACTGTGATCCTTCCTTCCCTGATTTCTCTGCAAATCAGTTGTCAGGGGAGGAGAGAAGCGTGTGTGGCACTCAGACGTACCGTGTGCTTTCATCGGCAGAGCAGAATGTTTGGCATCCAAGGTTATCACCTGCTATATGTCTTTCTGGGATTGCCCAGGTATGAAAACCTATATTTAAACATGCCTTTAAACACCCCCACCCACCGCCTCATACTTCCTATCTCAGAAGTCCTTCAGGCTGCAGTAAATTTAAAACCAGGGTTAACTCTGATTACCGAAATTAATTGTGAGTTTAAGAGAAGCAAGGTCTAGGGTGGAGCAGCTTTGTGTCACAAAACCAGGACTGAGCACACAGCTAACATCACAGTCTGCAGGGCAATGGCAGAGCAGGCAAGGGTTCAAAAGCATCAACTCTGAAAGAGCCGGTGGGCTGTATGCTGACACCTAAATTTCACACTCTCTCCTTTACTCCTGCAAAGTGAGGAAATACTGTTTCCAGAGTCCCTCTTACTAGTACCCTCATATTGCTGCAGCAGCCAAGGCCTTGATCTTTGCAGCCTGGCACTGCTGCGATATGGATGATCTGTTCGATCCTCGGGATTTTTATTCCTCTCTGGGCACAAGCGCTGCATTCACACTTTAAAAATACAATTTAAAAAGTATTGCAAATGTTTAAAGTTGCCCTTGTAATCTTCCTGCAAATTTCTCAGGGTAGAAGAAATAAATATTAAAAATATGTTAATATTAAAAAAACTTAGGAAGGTCGTAGTTTTTATCTGCCACTGAGTATTAGGGATTGTGGAAGAAGAACGTGCATCAATTAATATTCATCGAGGAGAGAAGAATTAAGCACAATGAAATCCAACTGCAAAAATACAATTTAGGTGAAGGATTATGAAGAACTCTATTACTGTAGGAACAGGTGCTGCAGTGGAGCTGGCAACGTCATTGGCTCCATTCCATTGGAGCTGGAAAAGTCAGTCTCCCCTTGGCTGGTGGTGTTCAGGAGCAGACTCACCTGTGGGGTCTGAGCATGCTGCAGCGAACCTTGTCCCTGTGTGGTGCGGTGAGAGAGTGAGTCTACAGTGCTGGTGACACCAGAGGGATAATTACACAAGCTTCAGATGGAAAAACTGAGGTCAGGTATCATTGTGCAGAGAGATCTGTGCCCCCTCCATGGTTTTTTAAGCTTTTTGAATAAAAATTTAGGACAATGAAAAAAGGCTTTTGGGGGGCTACAACCATGGGTCCCAACCCTGGTCTGCTCTTCCATGTGCATAGCACACAGTGGCTAATGGCTTAAACAGAGCTGGCCAACCCACTAAGCTGAATCTCTGATTCCAGGTAAGAATAACATTTGCCAGACCTGAGTAACAGAAAAAGCCACAGGGACAGGAAATGGTGCTGCTTATTTCTGCTTTTAAGGGAAACTTGGTGGGTCAATACAAGAGATGGAGCACTCTGCATCCAGCTGGGCTTCCCGCCCGCAGCGTTAATGCTCACTAACGCAGTCTCAGCATGGAGCTGTGAGGGCATCATCAGAGCAGCCCAATTAGAGGCATCACCAAACAGAGGCCTGGAGCAGCTCCACTGCGGCTGCAGAACAAGCCCCCATGCACGCTCTGTGCCCAAGTCCACAGATCACTGTAAATTAACACGATCCTCAGTAAGGGGAACAAGGATCTCCCAAACATACATTTGTCCATGTGTGTGTTTGTGCAACCATCTTTATCAGATTTCTTCCTTATCAATCGGCTTCTGAAGTTTCAAAAGACAACGTATCTTTACTTTTCTCTGCAACTGTGAACTATGACTATGAACACAATAAAGTGATGATGTAACATCTAGAGCTATGTCCTATGGAAAATCAGCATTTTTCCTCAGATATATAGTAGAATTGTAACAGGCAGCAAAAACGAATGATCCTTCCTGATATGAGCGACTGCAGCTTGAGACCATCACCTCCAGTAGTCTCTCTCCTCAGTGGGCAATTGCAGGCATGCTGCTTCTTACACCTCACAACACCAGCACACACATATGTTCTCACATCCTCTGAGGCAAAGAGATATAAAAGTACATAGAAAGCAGCCTGAGGAAGCCGGTCAAGAGCTGTGAGGAAGAAGGACCTCTGAACAGTGCCGTAACTGAAACAAGGTCTCTGTCTTCTTCAAGGAAAGTGCTCTCCGAGCTGCCCGACCAAGGGGACAGGCACTCAGTGGTGCAGAGCAGCACTGAGCAAGCAGCCCTGCCCTGCTCCTCACATGTAATCGTGTAGCCAGGGAGCGGTTGCCAGAGCTGCCTCATTATCTCATTTCAAGAGTAAAATCTGATTAGATTTAAAAACCAATCAGTAAAATTGAAAACATTCAGATTTTCCACATCCCGGTGAGCAAACCCTTGGGTTCGCCTGTGGTCATACGAAGAACACAACTGCAGCCAGGTGGGTTTTGCCCGGTTGCATTTTCCCCCACCCAACAGGACGGGAGCAGGTGGTGAAACTTCCCTGGAGTTTGCCTGGGCACTGCTGCAGAAAGCCTGGATTTACGGACAGATTTTGGCCGGAGTGACCACGAGGTAGCTAGTGACCCATCGCAACTAATCCCCTGAAGGCTTTTGGCCATGCTGTGATGCTACCAAAGTCAGCAAGAAGATTCCCACCAGTTCAAGCAGGATCAGGATTTGGCCTGGCGGAAGCAAGCAGAAAGGCTGAGACAACGACCTCTCTCCATTGCTCAGAATAATCTCTCAAGTGATGGGCATAAAACAGTGTTTACCAAAAAAAAGCCAAGCCAATTTTACATAGCTCTCCTGTGAGGCAGCCCTCTTTCCTCTGCTTGTCTTATAAAAGCAGAGAGGCCGGCATTCACAGCACTGCTATTATCTAATAAATCAACAGATTGAAGGCATCTTTCCAAATAGACAACTGTGTTTATTAGTACAAGACACTAGTAAAAACATTCTGTAATGAAGATTTCCTCATTTCTTTGTTTTATGTTTATTATAGCCTTTCCTCTGTGCAACAAATAAAACTGACATGACGGTTATTAGAGTCATAGGCACACTTGGTTGGGTTTTTTTTAATGTGCCTGGGGTAACAAACACAACACAGCAATGTAGCAGGACCTGCAAAGGGAGTAGATGTTGTTTTGTGTTACAAGGCGGACCAACACAAATTTATGTGGGTAGTTTCCTGGGAACTGATCCAAAGAGGACCTTAGATGTCACCACCCCCAGCCCTGCAATGCCAAATTTCAATATCTATTCCCAGCGCGTAATCTCCAGCCCCAAATTAGGCACTTAGCATGGACAGAAGCAGGATGCAAAATGGGATGCCACAACTCCGTATCAAGCACTGCAAATGATCAGCTTCAATGGAAATGAGCCCCCAGGAGTCTCCATTTAGGCACCAAAAACAGAGACCGCAGCATTAGTGAACACATTAGATATATATGAATAAATGCTTAAAAATTGCTTCCTTATCAAGCTGATCAACCTTGTACTTCTGCAAAAACAGATGGGGGAATATGAGAAAGATATTCTGTGCAACTTTTTGACATCATTAAAGGGCTAAAGTATATAAGCCTTTTCCAGGTTTTTAGCTATCAGCTCAGGTTAACAGCCCGAAGCAAAACAACTCATCTGGTTGATATTCTATGGGAAATACCCTGGGGCAGTATGTATTGGTTTGTTAATAAGCAGTAGAAGTGCAGAATCAGAAGGCTGATTTTAAAAATTCCCCTTTCTGATTAATCAGGACATTTTGTTAATTACATGCTATGCAAAAATCTGAGCTTGGATACAGGGAAAATAAAGACCTCCATGAGACATATTTATCCTCTATGAGAAACCAAGTATGAAGAACTGCCAATACTGACTCTCAGCCTTGTTTGCATATTGCAGTGCTGCCAAAGGCAACAGTGTGAAAATTTTCAAGACCCAGATTCATCCCTGGTGTTATTCACCTCACTCTGGTGGAGATACAGCCGGGATAAGTTTGTCTTGACAGAGATAAACAAACCCAGGCATTAGGCAGAGCCGCTTGCCAAGAGCAGAGATCAGCGTACGGCTCCTGGGAGAAGCGAGCAGATACCACAACCAGTGGTGGGTTTAACCCAGCCCGCAGCCCAAGAGTTAGCAATGCTCACTGTTTCTTCCATGTGAAAGTGCAAGCTGTTCCCCGCAGCTGGCTGACCCACGCAGCTCCAAATCCGCCCACCTGCAAAACATAAATAAGGACTGATGTGACCAACCAGGAGCCCAGAAAGAGCATGAGAACAGGGTGAATGTGGTGATACTTCCCCTGAATACACTCTCCCTTCTCCCCATGACTTATCAGTTCAGTTTCCCCAGATAAGACTTGTCTTTACATTTAATGGTCCTCAATGGATTTTTAAAGAAAAGCAAATTATTCATGAAAGCACATAACTTACAGTGTCTTCTCCTTGCACAGACTGTTTTGGTTCCTGCCTGACGGTCCCAGCTCCCTAGCAACAGATGCAAGATGCTAGTTTTATCCCTTCTCCAGTTTTCATGGAGATTTATACTCTTGATCCCACACATGTACGTGCATTTGACTGCTGGACCTTTCTGCTGTGCCCTAACAACCCTTGCCTGTTGCCTCCGTAGGAACAACGGTGGACTACCTGGAACAAAGCCTCAGAGACACATTACATCAATACATCTTCATAGTTTCTTCAACGTTTGGGTAATTTAACCAGAGAGCCAGTGAACAGCTCAGTGAGTTTATGCTGTGCAGACCTATGCTGGCAAATGCTTTCAGCCTTGAAGTGGCCCACCCCAGATTCCTACGACAGCACAGCTAAATTGGTCTATGCATTTCTAATATAGCTGTCATGCAGCATGGAGATACCATGACATTTGTGTCAGCGAAAGACATCAAACCTTCCCAATGGGTCTCTGCTGTGTTCTGCATTGGGATGAGCTAGCAAATGCCAGAGCTGGGACTAGGGCTGTTGTGGAGTTGCAAGCATATATGGCTTGTAGTGCTAGATTTTGCAGGGTCCCCTGACAGTTAGTTTGATCTGCTGCCGTAGGAGTCCCTGGCAGAGAGGCAGCAGGAGCAAGAAAGCTTCTCTGAAGGGAAGCCAGATCTTACACAGCCCAATAGGCTATAATACTAGTGGTGACGGTCTTCATCAAAGTTTCTCAGAAATGTTAAAATACATGTGTTGTTGTTTATCTGATCGCCATCTTGTTGTTTATAAAAGAAAGAGAGAGAAGAGTGAAAAAGAAGTGTGTAGGAAAGAAAACAGGGTTGATTTCAGACATTTGGTATGAGAGGCAGCTCTGTACTTGACTAACTTCATCTGTGTGCTGCCGCGAGTCTGGGTAAAGCTGACACGGATTTGAATGAAGAAATTTGGACAAGGGGATGAAATTAAGTGCAAGAGAAATATAGGCTGAATTTCAGGACATAACATTTAGGTGTGAGAGAATTCTTTAAACCAAAGAAGTAAAAAAGGACTAAAGGTCCTGTTATTTCCAACATCTGCAGGCAGAGTAAGACAACCTACTAGGGAGGGTACTTCTTCTCCCTGCCCTGTTCATGTCCATAAGCGCACCAGGGTCAAATCTCAGGGAGCAGCGAGTCTGCACGCATGAGTACCGTGGATGCATACAGTCTCGCAACACGGACGGAGACAGATGGATGGGAAGGCTGGGGCTTCGCTGGGTGAAGACTGGGCCAGCTCTCCTGGAAGTGAGCTGATCCATGCTGCCTTGCATCGGGACACAACTCCTGTGATCAGTGCTTGCAGTGGAAAAGGGACCCAGTCTGAGGAATTTAGGACACCGTCACGTAGAGCAAGACATTGCCCAAAGTGCCGCATCATTTTCCTCCATCGGGAGCTTGTCTTCTACAAGTGGCATGGGTTCTGAAATCAAAGGTGGATCTGAACGCAAGGAGGCAGGTGCCCGCTCTAGATGTCTGTGCCACTCAGGCAATTAACTGACAAATATAAACCAGATCTCCACATTTCAAAGCTCATTTGCATTGCTCCTGAGACAGTCTGTCGGAAAAGGATGCAATTAGGTTGAAGTTGACAAGATTTATGCATGGGGAGGGGGTGGGAGGTGGGAAGAGAGAACAAAAAGTGAATCCATTGAACACCCGGGCAAGTGGCAGTTCTGGCATGAGCATCCTTCAGAGGACAGCAGTCAGCAGGGCTTCAGCAGCCGCCAGGGAGGCACAGAGCTGCTCCCCCCGCCAAAGTCAGCAGAGAGGGGATACTCACAGCCACGAGCACTGGAGTGTTGCTGGCAGCAGCAGCGGGAGGCTGCTGCTAGCAGTTGAGCTGCTACATCGCCAGCCCAAGCTGCCACCCACCCTCGGCAACCTGAGCCAGGCTGTGCGCGCAGTTCAGTTGATCTTTTGCCATTTGCAGAGTTCAACTTCTGCTCTTCATGGACCGTGCATGTGGGCATGTGGGTCCAGAAGATGTGGCCCTCCATTCACCAGGTATGTTCCTGCTCTAAATCGGAGGGTTGTCATTCCAAGACCACGTGCAAGCTCAGCAGTCACCACAATAAACAGATCTGCAGATCAGGTAACTGGGATGTACCTCTCACTTAACTAGGTTATATGGGCAAGATGCCAAAATCTATATGACTGGCTTCCCTCAAAAGTTGGAAAACTACATTAGAATCCACTCAGAGTGGATGGCATACCTGCTATATATGAGTAAAATCACTACAGTAAAATCGGCATTCAGTAAAAGTTCAGCATTCAACACTAAGAAGACTTGGAGTTATTTTTCACTTGTGAAATTCAAACTTGTGAAGAGAAAAAATGAAGCTTTGACTTGCAAACAGTACTTAATTCTGCTCCGTGGTAAAACGATTGCAATAATTAAATGATTAAAGCATTTTAATGGTTGTTAGAGATTGTTCAATTGGCATGGAAAAATGCATTCCATCCTTCCACTTTTTTCTTTTGGCTCCACTGTGACAGGAGCTAATGGTGTCTGAGCAGCTCACTTGTGAGTCTGGTCCTTTATTTGCCACTGGGCAGTCATTTCAGCAGGCTGTTAATAAAAAGCACTCCTGTTTCCATTCTCCAGGCAGGATGGAGCTAGGACAGCCCTGTCAGAGCTGCCCTGTTGCCACAGGCAAGCCCAAAGCTAGACCCTAACAGCTGGATTTTAACCCAGATGGGTAAAACATGTCAGAGTCCTCTCCAACAACTGAATCTCGACAGCCAATATATTTGCATGTGAATTAGGAGCAGACAAAGAGAAGTGATGGGCTCTGTTGCCTTTGTCTCACTGGCTCCGCTCAACAGTGGCAGCATGGCCCTAGGACTTGCAGCAGGAGAGACAGTGAGATGTTGATTCCTAGCCATCTCCCCCATGACACTCACAACTTTCTAAATCTCTGTTATATCCTCTTCAAGCCCACCTTTTTGAGGTTTAGTAGTCCTAACCAACTTAGTCATTCCTTGTATGAATAGCTTTCATTTCATGCTCTCTTCATTTCCCAATAATTCTCAATATTTAGTCGGCTTTTGATTGCTACTGTGGAAGGAGCTGATCTTTTCATGGACCTGGCTGTTCAGAGCCCATCACCAGACACACAAAATGGGGGTTGTCCCCCCTAAACACACCACTTCACACAGTGATGTAAACGGCTTGGTTCACAATCTAGATCATTGATCTACAAGAATTTGATTTGCATTTTTATTCCCAGTCAGTCTCATTAGGTCCTCTTGCAATTCCTAACATTCTGCCTTCATTTCAATACCTTGAATAACTCTGTGACACCAACAAATCATAGAATCATAGAATGGTGTAGGTTGGAAGGGACCTTGAAGATCCTTGAGTTCCAACCCCCCTGCCATGGGCAGGGACACTTCCCACTAGACCAGGTTGCTCAAAGCCCCATCCAGCCTGGCCTTGAACACCTCCAGGGATGGGGCATCCACAGCTTTGCTGGGCAACCTGTTCCAGTGCCTCAACACCCTCAGAGTGAAAAATTTCTTCCTAATATCTAATCCAAATCTCTTCCAGTTTGAAGCCATTACCCCTTGTCCTATTAACTCACATCTCCCTTCCCTCTCCATGTCATTTATGAACACGTCGAACAACCAAGACATGGCACAGATTACTGGCACAGATGACTAGCACAGACAAGAGACCTGCAAAATTCCCTTGGTGACTTCCCTCCACTGAAGAAAATGACCACTTACTTCCATCTGTAGTCTTCTATCATTTAGCCAATTACTTGTGTGGATTAGAACATTACTTCTTGCTCCCTGCTTACTTAGTTTCCATAAAAACTTTCATGACAAGACTGTTGAAAAACCAAGGAGACTGCTTCACCAGCATCACATATTAGTTGACGTCACTAAAATGCCCATAGAGGTTTGTTAGGCAGAACTTCCCCCCAGAAGCCAGGTTGATTCTTCACCACTTGCCTGTTTTTGTCCAGGTGTCCACTAACTGTATCCCATATCACAGTCTGAGCTAATTTGCCTGGCACAGATGTCAGACTTGTCATTTCCTTGATTCCTCCCCAGCCCCCCTCCCTTTTACATGTGATTACAGTCACATTTGCCTCCCTCCAGTCTTCAGATGCCAGTCAATGAGTGTTAATTACTAGCTAATTTCTTGACTACAACTTGTATGTTAGATTTCATTTAATATTAATTAAGTATACAATTTCAGATGTCTGAATCATTCTACTGTTAAGATTTTTTGGGACAAAGAGGAGACTTATACAGGTGCTGAATTTCATGAAGGATTCAGTTTTATCCAGAAACACAAATTGATTACAAATTCACAAGGTAAACATACATATGGCTTATTTGCCTAGCCACACAAGTTGTTAGGCATCCAATTTACATACAGCAGGACTTTGCTTGCACAGATGCTACAGAGCATGGGCTAATGCATTCATTTACTGAAAAATCCATCCTGCTATATTTCATGGTTAAGTACATAGTGTTTTACACATAGCTTATTTTGTAGTTTCTTTTTATTTATGTCTCTCATCCTCACTACTCTTTTATTCAAAAAATCTGTGTTTGGAACTGTTATGTCGATGATGTGTTGAAGTCTTGAAAGTAAAATTGACTGGTCCCCGCTGAGATCAGTGGAATATTTGCCAGAGATTTCAACATGGTGCCAGTACTTCATCCAGATCTGTTCATTCTTCCTGCTAGTGGTAAGAGTAGAGAAATACCTTCCTTTGCAACCGTGCTCCACAGATAAGCACTGCCAGTCCCAAAGAGATTACTGGGGATCAGTGAGGGAGAGGTGAAACAAAAGGGAGGTAGACACCCTTGGCAAAAGAAACCAATTCCTGAGGAGCATGTCTCAGATTTGAGCTTCTAATGTTAGAAAAGTCTATGCAGCCTGTTTCAAAAAGACTACGTCAGAAGATATTAGCCATGCATTTAGGGATGTAGCCTTGAAACTGGACGTAGAACAACATAAGCGTTAGTCTGCAATGGCCAGAAACAGATCTGTTAGAGGATATTTCCTCACAAGGTAAGAAGGCATTCCTAGAGCTTTAGAGTGTCCTGTACACACCTATAGCAGAGTTTTAATTGCATCAGTACAGCAAACCAGCCCTGAGCTAGGATGCTGAAAGAAGTGGCAAGAACCTGTACAGGTGACAGAACTGGTGTTCGAAATCCAGAAACAAAAGAAAGAACCTTTAAAACAGTGTGAGGTCTTCGGGCAAAACTACAAAAAACAGAAGGTAACTCATGGGTGGTAGTGAACTCAACAGGTTGACTAGTGTCCTGATTTGAGTGACACAGGACTAATTTATCTTTTAATGCTTGGGAAAACTGCACTTTTAGAAGACTTCAGTGTCTGAATGTGTGAAAGAATTTACTTTATAGCCAGCTATGGTGTGTGGGTCTCAAGGTCTCAATGTTTTTGAGCTCGGCAAGTGCAGGGATGAGGAGGAGCAAGACCCGGGCACTTGACCCAAGCTGGCCAACAGCATTATTTCATACCATGAATGTCACATTCCATATAAATTTAAAAATTTGCTGAGAAGTTCTCTCTCTTCCATCATGGCTGCGATCCTGAGAACCCTGAGGCCTTCCCTCCTCCCTGAAGTCGTAGCGCTCTCAGTGTCCAACATTTGCTGTCCACTGCTGGGAGGGCACAGCTTTCAACTGATATAATGGGCTGAGTATAATCCTTGTATATTCTATATTGGTATTGGGGTCAATATTGGTTCTTTAGTGTTATTAATGTCAATTATCTATTCTATTAAATCTGTTTATATTTCAACCCTTGTGTTTCCTTGGTTTTTTCCCTGATTTCCCTTCCCGGGGGGGAGGGGGTCATCAGGCAACAGAGTAATTGTCTAAATGACAATAAATTGTTGTGGGTTTCTCAAACCGTAACAACTAGCAAGCCTAAATCAGCACTACTGAAATATTAATACTTATAGATTGGATGTTGATATACCTTTAGGGGAAGATCCAGTTCTGATCAAGACAATGTTGTGGTATTGCAGGTATAAATAGGTGCCAGATCTGTGTTCTCAGTAATGTCTGTGTAGAAAGGGTCTCCAGACATAAGATCCCAAGAAATACTACAAAATATCTGAGCAACCTGTAGAACACTGTTAGTAGTATTGCAAAGTATGGACCAAAAAACTAATTTTTATCCTCTGCCCTTGTGCTCCTTCCACCCACTATTTCTGCCAACAATTTTGTTTTTCGTGCATGACAGCAAGCCTTTGCTGGATATTGCTTACTGCAAACCAGCCAGGATGTGCTCGTGATTTCCAATTTAAACCACCAATCACTCAGACATACTCAACAGTGAAGTGGTGTTGAAGAAATCCAGCCCTTCTCTGGTTAATGGTGTTCTTTCCCCCCTCCTTTAAGATAGAGAAGAATCGTTTTTTAAAGCATGGAAAATGTACTTTTTCCACTTCAGTTTAGGTGTTTAGCCACTTAAGATTACCTTTAGATGGAACTGACTTTCATGCTGGACTTGACAAGGAAAAATAAGTGTTTGAGAGCAGGAGGAAGAAAGAAAAGAGCCCATAACTATGCTCCTTCTGTAAGCTGAAGTATAGATCAGTTACCAAAAATGAACGTGAAACAACCACAGCTAAATGCCCAGGTGCTGGCAAGTTTGAGGAGGAATCGTGTCTACTTAAGTTCCCCCATTAAAAGCAAAGACCCAAGCTTCCTGAAACAGAAGATTTCCACGTCTGCTTTATATGCATCCCAGACAACCAAATGAAGGGGCGTATGTGGGATATTGTGAAATAACTCTGGAATTTTGCATGCAAGTGAGTTTATTTTTATTAGCCATTCTCCATGTAAGCTGTTTGCCTCTCAGGCACCTCACCTCAGGCGTTCCTGGCATGCATGGCTTACAGCGCTTGCGTTCGCTTTATTCATGAAATCCATTTTGTAATAGAAGGAATACATTCCCCAGGGGATGGTCGGGGTTCTGGAGGCTGGGACAGAGGGCTCTGAAATGTCACCTGAGGCATCCCGTCAGTGCCCAGCAGCGGGCTGTAGTCCAGTCACGTTGTCCAAAGAGGAATTGCACATGCATTGTAACACCCGAAGCAAATTCACCCTGGGTGTAACTCCATAGCTACCAATTGAGTTGATCCAAGCCAAACTGGTCCCATATTTCAATGAACGTGGCCATTTAACATTCATTTCTCACAGTTTGATTAATTCTAAAACGTTCTTTCCACATGAGTTCACAATTAACTAGGTGGTGACGGGTCCTGCTGTGACGTCCCTCAGGAAGAGCTCAGTTCTGTGGACTGATGGAGAAGGGGCAGCTGTAATACTAAAAACCTACCTTGTACACAACCAGTATGAAGGCATGCCCAAGATGCTTAACATCCTCAAATAATTTACTAGATTCCCTTAGGAAAAAGGGGACATTTCTGTGAGATGAGGGCACTTATTTCAGCCTGCTTTGACCCGAATGGGCAGCTGAAGGAAGGACATGACCATGAGCAGAGAAAACATATTTGCTGACAGCGTCTTGTGCAAATGTCATGGTTTCCTGTGATTCCCATGGTTTCCCATGATTTCATTTATCTGCCATAGGCTATTTCTAATCAAATGCTCCCAGGCATAGCCACTTAATGAGTTTAATTGCAGAAAGATTTTGGAGTTTCAGAAGGTTCAGGGTCCATTTAGTTTCTTCCCGCTTACGTTTCACTTGCACACATCTGTCCTCCAAAGCTCCAGCCAGGATCTTGAGCAGAGTGCCAGACCAGCATGTGCGTGCACACGTAGAGGAGATCACGCTCAGAAACTTTTGATTAGCTAGACAGTTATTTCATTTACAGACAGCAGTTGAGCATCATCCAGGAAAATGAGTTAACTGAAACATAATTAACTACATGTCAGCAGAACAAGTTGAATTAGTCTGTTGAGGAAATTAACAGGCACTCAGATACAACAGGGCTTCCAAAGAGCCTATAGAAATAGAATAAAGGGACACAGCAACCAACTCACATTTCTAATTAGAGAAGAAAGTATGAATGAAATACAAGTTTCCCCCAGATCTCGCTCACCTTTCACATGCCCTTTCACAGAGGGATTTCTACATGCAGGAACATTTCAGGCACATCGAGAACTTGTTTAATCCAAAAGTTAAACCATGTTGGCAAGTTACTTCAAGTCACTTTAGGCAGAGGGAGGCCAGTTTCTGAGGCAGTCAGTCATGCACTGAAGTAATGCCGCGTGAGTTAGGAAATCAGCCATGCAGAAAAGCCAGTGAGCTCCGCACAGCAGCTCATCAAAGGATATTCAGTGGGAACGCTCAGCAGTCAATCCTGATGCTGAAATGCAGGCTCAGGTTTCAGTTTCAAGTAAATTCAAAGTTCACAAGTGAGGATATTTTCTCACAGGTAAACCTCTTTATTCTGCTTTCGTGCTCCCAGGTCACTTCTTTGCCTCAGATAATTAAACCCAGTGTGGTGCTAAGGGGCTGTACAATAGGGCACACCCTGGAAAAAGCCCCAGGACCTCAGCATGGCCGCCGGGGCCTCTCTCTCCCCTCAGCCTCCCACCTGCGTACAATTCAAAGCTCCAGAGCTGCAACCCTACTTTGGGCATTTCTGCATTCTGGGCTCTACTGAGCCGGGACGCCTTTGCCTGCAGGGCTGCCAGCGCTCCCTCGGCAGGGAGAAGACATGGGGGAGCCCCAACCCTACAGCCCCCTCACCCAGGGGTGAGTGCTGCGTGTGTTTTCCTGGGGACCGAATCCCTTTCCAGCTTCAAAAGTAAATACAGAAATACTCTTTCCATCAATTCTGGTGGATGTGGAAGTCATCTTCAAGGCCAGATTCTTTCCTAAGATAAAAGTGCGTCATTCCCAAGATCTTCCAAGTGCTTCAGGCACCAGGACTTGGCCCTTCACATGTCCCTGTCCTCACTTTCCTACAGCTTATTCAAAACAAATACAAGCAACGGCCTAAAACCTACCAGCTACTCACCCATAACCTTCCCTGGCTGTAAAACTCCAACTTCCCAGCAAGTGCCAATGGGCGGGTGAATTTAAGTTCCCCTCCTCGCTTTTATTCATAAAATCATGTTTACTGTTATTCCTGATACAAACAAACAAATGACTTTTCAAACAGAAATGGAAAGCAGCACTCTCTTTTTCTGACACATTCTGCCACAGTCTCAGGTTTAAACCAGACCCGAATGGCCGTGTTTATTATTCTCCTGTGGGCAATGAGGAAGCAGTTTCTCAAGCTAGAGATGTAAACTGGAGTGATTCATTGTGCTTTACACACCTCGTGTGCTTTTCCTAGCCAATTTAGGTAAATACGGTATCGGAAATCGGGTTCTGTATGAACAATTGCTAACAATTACTGCTAAGAGCCCCATTACTTTTTGCTTCATTTAATATTCTCTGTAATTATGCTAGTCATAAAGAAAGTCATTCGGTATTAATGTGGATGTCACATGCCCTTCCACGGAAACCTCAGCAATAATTAATGCTCCATTAACAACTTAAGTGTCTTGTTATTATTTATTTATTTAGCATTAAAATTGATGAGGCTGTTTTAGGGAAGAAAGAGTCAAGATATATTGTACAAAATTAATTTTTTTTGCATATGTCCACACTGTCCCTACAAGAGCCACGAGACATTGGTTTAGTGGTGAAGGCCAGTGAATCTGTAGCCTCAGCTATATTCTCCTCCCTGCCTGCTGCTCTGCTATAAATAGCTCTAACTCAAACAAGGAGATACGTAAGACACTTCAAGAGAACACCAGAGGAAAATCAGGAGATGATGTCTGGCACGCCTTTTGGCGGAGAGACCTAAGACCCAAGAAAATTTCATTCTGTTCCCGTCTCTATCATACTTCCAGATGCCCATGAACAAGCCACATGGAGTAAGTCCTCACCCTGTCAGGCTCTTGGTTCAAAAGAGGGCATGGGATGCCTTCTGTTTTCTTGGGTTTTTATGGCCAGAGACCCAACATGAAATATTTTGTTCAAGCAAAATACAATGTTTTTTCACTTCTTTTGATCCACCAAGAAAAAAAGAAATTTCTGGGATCAGTAGGATCTTGTCTGTGATTTGATTTTCACTTTGGCTGCTGGAAAATGTCAACCATTGTCTGGGCCCAAACTTCAGTACTGCCTTTTAATTAACAATCTCAGGGTGTCGTCCAGACCTCATGAATTACCTTTGCCAGGTGGGTTGGTGTGATCTGCCAAGGGTCACAGAAAAGGAAATCTGTGGCTGCTGGCAGACAAGCTCCCACTGGGAACCTGTGGTACACATGGGACGAGGACTCAGGTCTCCCACATCCCACCCCTGTGTTTCACCAGCGCGCTCATCCCTCCTGCCCTGCTGTCTTGAACCCAAGGGCTGCTCTCAGCCCTGCATTTGGAGCAGTTTCTCTGTGTTTCCCTACCGCTATATTGGCAGTAATGGATTTTCCAGCTATTACCGTCATCAACAACCCTACTAACAAGAGACATCAAGGCAAACGGCAAACCCCCTATGGCTGAGTTTAATAAGGGTTGGAGTTCCCCAGTCGGGTCTGGACTGAACATAGCCTTCTCACACCACAGCTTGGAAGAGTTTTTTCTTTCTTCCAAAAACAACAGGGAGCTCTTCTTGCTGCACAGCCCCCAGTCCTCAATTAAGCTATCCCACAGCTGTTACTGACTTCTAAAAGTGGATCAGTCAGAAGTGTGGCCTTTGTGTTGAGATTTACCACCAGAGAAAAGAAAAGAAAACCTGCCAGTGCCTGAGGAGACAGTTAGACTTTTGTTTGACACTCTCTTCCATCCCACACACATATATAAGTACATACACACAGGGTACCTTGATAATAATGTCACCTCACTCATTGCAAAGCCTCGGTTATATTAGCCACAGCCATATGGTTTTTTTTGCACACACTGAAATGTCATATTCTTATGCTGCTTTTATAGTTTTCCTTCCTTGCAGGAAGGCTTCATGTGGAACGGGATGTGCTGCCTCCTTTTTCCCCCTACATTTTGTTTTCTTTCCCCTCCATGCCATCTGCTACAGCTTCTCTAAAAGAAGCAGTTTAAATAATAGGAGTGCTCCCCGCACTGCCACGGATAGAAGCTGCTCACCCTTTGGCTGCAAGGGCACTTCTAAAAGGGACTGAGGGCTCACCTCACACAGTGCTCCATCAAAAGTGGACATTACTGACACTCATCCTGTGCCCAAGCTACCTGACCACAGCCCCTGACTTCGGTGGCTTTGCAGGGTGTAGCTTGGCAGATAAACCCAGCAGTTCATCATTTCCCACCATGGGGACCCTCTCTGCATGCTGCTTTTCCTCCCATCCTAGATATTGCACTGAGATTGCTGCTATAAAAATAGCAAGTGTGGCAAGGTGCATACAAATTGCAAATAAGAAGTTAATGGTTGCATCCTCCAGCACTCCATGGAGAGTAAAGGGCCATTAGCTTCATTAAAGCAAGGAAAAGCATTCTTTTGTGCTCCCATTTTCCTTTTTACTGCAGCAAGTCTTCATGAGCACGCACACATATCTGTGCCTTGGAAACCTTGCTTTGAATTATAGCTTCTCATTACAAGGAAGAGGCTTCAGCTTCAGTTTCAGCTTTCCTTGCAAAGCATTTTGCTGCCTTTCCTCCACAAAAGCCCCCTTGATAATTCATTGTGAATCTATACAACCAGAGGTGACAGTCCAAGGAACATGGGTCCGAACTCCTCACCTCCAAGTCTGACCCCACGGTCTCTCCCCAGGGTCGCAAAGACCTCTATCATTCTCTACTCACAGTCAGTAACTCCTTCCCCTCCATTTCCACTCGTGGGCTTTACCAAACCACGGCACAGCAAAGCCACCTGTTTTGGCTTCCCCATCGCTGAACGAATTTCTGTGGAGGTGGGCGCTTTCATTTTGTGGCTTCCTTCTTTCCTTGCAGGCCTTAGACCCGTCTGTACTAGAGAGCAGCAGAAGGAAGAGGTAGCCCAGACAAGGGGAGCTTAACTTCAAGACGACCGCTTTCTCATGTATCACTTCACCCTCTGAAAATAGTAGGCTGGATTTTCTCCTCAGTCATCTACTTGTAGTAAAATCCAAGATATTTTGCTAAATCATTTGGGCCTGGTTTTCACTGACTCCATGGGCTGGTTCCCAATCTATGTCAGTGCAATAGA
Source organism: Charadrius vociferus (assembly GCF_000708025.1). NCBI lineage: Eukaryota > Metazoa > Chordata > Aves > Charadriiformes > Charadriidae > Charadrius > Charadrius vociferus. The sequence continues at coordinate 884,670 of NW_009649927.1, forward strand.
GATTAAAGGCAGGCCTGGATGGCCAGTGATGGTGGACACTCATGCTCCTGCCCTGGGTCATGGTAGGGTCAGGACAGTCATTATCTTTATGCTTTGATGTCAAGTACTGAGGATACACATGAGTTACCCCAGTTTGGGTCTGGATTTGGATCTGAATCTGAATTTTCTGTCAGAAAGTCAGGATTCAGACCTAGGTGAGGTTCTACCATGACAAATCAGTGGCAAGGAGCAAATCGTGAAATGTGTAGAAACTGGACACAAATCAAGTAGGGGAATTGAAGGTGGCATTCAGCTGAAGCAATTTTACATTTAAACTCATGGACTTTGTGATCGTGTAAGACTGCTGAACATCTGACTGGTGAGTATTTCATTTCACTTTTACAAGGCAGCAGTAAATACTTGAGGGGTCTCGTCTCTTTGCTTTCGAGCCTCATTAGGGATTTTGCAAACTGTCTGCCTTGTTCCTGATTCAGCAAGCATTTAAGCACATACTGGATTGAATTTTCTCAAGTAGAACCCAACTTTGCTCACATCTTGCCCACCCACCCCCCTCAAAAAAAAATAAAGAGAGATTCTGTGAGATAGCTAGTGTACTTGCAAGCCAGGAATAAATACAATTGTGCCATTGATCTGACTTCCCCCATCCTTTTCCTGAGGAATCAGTCCATCTATAAAAGTCAGTGGATAATGGCTCTACATTTCTCAACGAAGCTTCCTACCTGTGAAAAACAGCTGCCAACAAAGCCAGAGTTTGGCTGCAGGAGGCCAGCACACAGATGCTTTGGGTAAGGAGTCATGACATGAAAGACGAAAGGATAACTGCTGAGGGCATCTGTTACTGATCTCGAAGAAAGGAAAAAGGAAACATTCTTGAACCGTTTATACAGGAGCTGAGGATGTCAGGATACTGTGCTTATGGGGACTTTAATTACCTAGACATCTGCTGGGTATGATGTTCCTCAATCCTAAGCCTAAAAAAAATAATTTTTTTATTCCAGGTAGGACCACTTTATGACATGGAAAGGACAGATAATAAATCAAAAGAAGTGAAGCTATTCTAGTTTGAATGATCCAAAGGAAGGAAAGAACTAAAGGTTTGAAGACAATAGGAGAGTTTGTGATATTGACCACAGCTTTCTTGAATTTGGCCTGTCTAAACTAACAGCCAAAGGGGCTGGAGAGTGAAAGTTCACGTGGATGAGAGCTAACAGGCCGAGCAAGAAAATCCTGTCATTCATTCCTACTGTTTATGCTTCCTCCATCTTATGTCATAAATTGTCCTCAAGCAGGTTGCAGTCTTTTAAAAATCTATTTGCTACCTGAAGGCACTGGAGTAAACTGATACTCAAAGCAATGTCACTGGATACATAACTCAGATTGTGGATTGCTGTTCCATGGTCCAGTGAGTGTAATGCCACAGAAGTTGTGTTTAAACCCATATTAGCAGAAATGTAACTTTTTTTTTTCCCCCTGAAAATACTCTGTAAGACTTGCTTAAAATGCACTTTTTGGATCTTTTTTTTCCTGCTATTAATTAGGTTAACTTTAGCATATTTACAGATGGGTGCCCCAAATGAGCTCTAAACTTAGATCTCCCTCTAAATATAGGCATAGGCTCCGTGCCACATTGGAAAAGAGAGAGCTATGAGCTCTGTCTGGTACACAGCATCTTTCTAGGGAATTGCCGAGCATGGTGTTTTGTGTGTGTCAATACAATAAGCGGGCAAGCTTGCTTAACTGCTCGCTCAAACATGTGCCTTCTCTCAGCTCTGCTGAGGACTGCAGTACAAATAGAAGAAGTAGCCAAACCCACAGTGGGGGTGGAGGGATCCTCTATGAGGATTTTAGGCAGGGAAGGCTAAATAAATACCTTACTCAGAGAAAAGAGAGAGGTAAAATCAGCTTCAGAATGAATCAGAGCAGAAGTCCAAATTAAGCTAAGAGATACTAGCCTCAAACTGGGGTCTAATGGCAAAGGAGCTGTGTACTAAAATTTTTTGAGAAGCAACTGAAGATATCAGGCACACTGTAGAAGACACAAGAATGGGTAGAGCAAAAAAAGGTATTCAAAAGGGTTAAGAAAAATAAGACCAGGCTTTACAGATACTGGGGAAACCAAAGTACTAGAAGAAACAGGTGAAGGAGAAAATTCTATGGGAATACAAACTGACTGAAACAGTGAGCTGCTTTGTTAAAGGGTCACGAAGAAAAACCACAGAGAATTTGTCAGACCGATGTGTGGGGAATCTCTCTCAGAGATGCTGAATCTTCTTCTGAACCCATCCCAAAGGTTATATGTGTTTTATTTGTATTTCTAGTCCATTAGACTCCTACCGTGAAACCTTCACGCTGTGGAGAACTCGGCGAATACTTCACCCTACCAAGGCAAGCGGAGCTGAACAAGTCATGGTAGGAGAATTAGGCATGTAACAATGCTTAACTTCACTACAAAGAGTATAGCTCAATTATTTCTGTTAATTAGATCCCCTCTCCATGCATAATAAATCCTCACTTGCCTGGAAAGGCGCTGAAGGCCACGAGCTGACAGACACCATCAGGTGACCGTGTCTGGTTTGCCACCTTGCAAGCCACAAGGCAAACCGCTTGTGGAGGTGTTACTGAACTCATGCAGAAATGAAAGGTACGAATGTATTGCCGAGCACTGAGCATCATCTGTATCTCATCTACAACCTCAGAGGAGTGTTCAAGGGGCTAGTAAAAGTCTGCTGCTTAACAAGTGTTCTTCTAACAAAACGGGGCAGGCTGCATTAGCACCTCTGGGCATATCTGGTGTAGCCTCCTCAGAGAAGGACACTGCAATGGGTGGTCTCGGGCATAGCTTTCCTTGTGCCTGACTTGCATGAAGCTTTTATATTTATTTGTAATGTTCCTTACGTATTTATTCAAAAGTCTAATGACATTTAAATGAAAAATCTCGTGCTGATTAAAAGCAGGTAGGGGAATAGCTGGGAAAATGAAATGCGCCATACATAATCAGATCCAGATGACATGCAGCCCAGGGTTTTGAGGGAACGAAGCTAATGAATATAGTGAACCTCTGGTAATTAGATTTGAACAGCTATGGCAAAGGGAGAGGAGGGGGGGGAATGCAAACATGGTAGAGACCTTAAAAGGGGGAATAAACAAGATGGAAAAAGGAGTTATCCTAACATAGGCTTATAAAAAGCCCACATCACTGACTGTAACCCCCAGAGGGAAGGGCTGCAGAGTGTTTCTCCAGCTTTCCCTTTCAAACTCATTCCATCGTCTTTTCACTCCCTTCTTCCACAGTTGTGGTCTTTTTTGCTTCCTCTCCTCCCCCTCTTCTGCATCCCACCCTCTGCTTTTGCCCACATCCACCATTTTATTCTCTCTGAGATCTCTAGTGTTTTCCAGGATGAAGAGCCCTTCCCAGACCCTTCTTGTTTCTCTTCCAAGGTACAACCTCTCTGTCCTGCCTACACAGTTACCATGGCAGTATAGCTCCATGTTGGCCCTTTCCTGTTCAACGGCACTAGGCTAAACCCTTAATTCAGACTAAGTACTTAAAGACGCGCATGTCTTTAACATCTGAGCAGTCCCTCTAAAATTGGTGGAGTAACTGGGGCGTTAAGAACCATGGGTTTATGTGCCTGACCAGAAGAGAAGCTCAAGCATTAATTCCTTTTCAGTCCCAAGCTGACTTTACCCCAACCATTGCTGTTGTGTTCAGGTCCATCTCCTCCCCTGCACACAAACCCAGGCTCCTCTTGCACCTATCCTAGCAGACAAACAGCTGTGGAGGGTCCAACCCCCCTACCTCCACGAGTTGCCATGCTGGCGAGATGAAGCCCAGCTTCGCTCCATAACCCCGCAGGTGCCCGGGCTCTGCATGGCACCTGGGTTTGGCAGGGCCAGCCTCCCCAGGGATGGTGGGCAGAGGGCGTTCGTGGCTCTCGGCTGGTCTCCATCCCAAGCTGACCATGTAAAGGGCTTTTGTGCAGCCCCGGTCGCCTGCCTGCCCTGACAATAACCCCCTTCGAGGTGTCATGCACCCCGAGGTTAGGAGCCACAATGGGGCTGCATGACCAAGTGAACCACGGTCTGCTGCGTCCCAGGCACCCACGCATGGGGCAGATGGGGAAACAAATGATTTACAGTTTACTGAGAGATTTGGTGGGTCCAGGGGCTTGATATGCTGCACATCAAGCCTCTGCAGGCCTCGCTATGCGGGTCTTTGGATGAATTCCTCACATTGCATTAGAATTAGAGCACAAGCCCACCAGGGCAAAATCCTGCCCCTTGCTACACCCAGGCAACCCCCCAGACATTGCAGCATCCTGTATGCGAAGGAAATGAAGGCAAAGAACTGCACTTTCCTTTCTTTTGTGAGGATAATGAATTCTTTTCAATTAAACCAAGATCAGCATCACTATTTGAATTGTACATTTTTACATTGAGTACAAAGTCTTTAATGTCTTTCCAATGGAGAGTTATATAGAGTGTCAACAGAGCTGTCTGTTAAGCAACAGTTCCACTGGAAAAGCAAAAAGTGAGTTTAGATGGTGATAAAATGCAGTACTTTTTTTTCTTTTTTTTCTCTTGATGTCTTCACTAAAGAGTGGAAGCTTCTCATGGGATCTATTATTTGGATTATAATCTGAACTACTTTCTGTCAGAACACTGACTCTCTGGACCAGAGAGATCAGGCTAGCACTGAAAAAATAAATTCCCTCGGGGAGATTTAACACAGCCTCTTTTTCCTCCCCTAAGCCAGAAAATCCTTTAAAATTATTTTAGTAACACTAGCAACCTAAAGCAGAGAAAAAAAACTAGAAGCTGTCCTTTTTGCCCAGATTTTGAATGAGAGAGCAACATCTCCTTGCAGCACAGTTCATTACTGATGGGTTAAAATAATTTGCTGGAACAGAAATATTTCCCTCCCTGGGAGATGTTGATTGCGACAGTAGGCTTTCCATTTGCATATCGCACAGCAGAGCTCAGTTAGTTGGGTTTGAGGCAATCACATGTTAAAAGGCAATTTGGAGAAAATTACATATAACTTCAGATGTCATTCACAAAGGATGGGGTACTGGCGTCTGTTTCTCATAACCTTTGAAACATTACACATGTTTCAGACCGGTACTGTTTCTTTAGAAGTAAACCATATAATCTCTAGATTTTTTTTAAATTAAACATGGTACATTTAATTTAGGATATTGTTATTCTAAAAAAGACAACGCTAACCTTTTTTGACCTTCTCTGCGGTGTAAGTTATTGTTGGCAAAGTCACTTTTGGTCTCTTTGTCTGATCCAGGAGTGTATTTCATGAATTGCCTTATAATTTTAAGTGGTGACTAGACCTCTATGTTCTAGATAAGGTCACAAAAACAATTTATCCAAGGCATTTGACAAAGAAAGGAAAAATTGCCCACTTTTCCCATCAAACATAATTACCATTCCCCACATCTAAATGAAGCACTTGTTGCATCTTTACTGGAGAACCAAAAGCCGCTATGAATCGCTTTATTTGTCCATTAGCAGAAATCTGGTGCAGGGAAAACAGAGGAAATGGGCTTTATAATTAACACTCTTAGTGTTCCAACAGAAAATTGATAGATCTGAAACTTGTGCCGCGCAGCAGACTTTTTTTTATTCTTTTCTTTTTTTATTTTTTTATGAATGACAGAAAGCCATAAGGCAAGTCTCCTTCCCTTCTCACTGGAACACACAGGGTCTGGAAGTGGGCTGGAGAGATGACACGAGGGCAGGGGAACAGGCAAACCCAGAGCAGGGCTCCACAAGTTTATTCAATTAGGTATTAAATGTTTGGAACAAGGTTTCATTTGCCAACAGCTGTATACAATCATTTGTGGTTTTGAGGCCAGGGTAATTGGCATGTTACGAGCTTTTGCCTCAGCTTTTGGCATCTGCCTGAAAACCACACGGGAAGAGAGAAGGCTGTGCGCGGGGCTCAGCCAGGAGCTGGTCCTGGGGAGCGGGAGCTCAGGGGGGCAGAGAGCTGTCAGCGAACAAACCTCACCCAGGTCTACTGGGCAGCTGGTGCCCACCAGCACTTCTAGCACGCCCTGGTGAGCGGGAGAAGGAGTCCTTGCTAGACTGCATTCTACCAAAGCCAAGATTGCTTCACATGCACGGATTTATGCTTTTTGCTAAACACGACTGTTTTCAGGAAATCGACTGAAGCTCCTTGCTAATTGGAAGCAGCGAGGGATTTTTATTTTCCATTGTGTACTTCAGTCCTCAGCGATCCAGCAGTCACAGCTAAGTCGATACAGCTCAGAAGCTACCACCAGCTTTTATGCAGCAGTGACATGACCTCCCTGGCCTCCCTCTGAGCAGCACAGGACACTGTCTCTTCATGCCATGTTTCCTTGCAGTGCATGCTAGGAGCTGTGCACACCCTACTCCTTGCGTCCTCTCCTCCATTCTGCTTTTTTTCACCTTTCACCAGTTGCAGCACCTCTTTGCCAGGGGATGCCTTTTAGGGAAGAAATGGCCATTTGCCACACATTTGTACAAAGCCCAGCATGGCAAGACCTACCTAGGTCAAGATTCCCTGGCACCATTGCAACGTAACTATTACATGCTAATAACACTGTGGTGGAGCCGTGCTTCATCACTAGATAGTATCACACAACCCCTTTTACAATCACCTACAGCCATTTACTTACTACTTCCTGTTAAAGGGGAGTCAGCTTTGAACAGTTCCTCTGGCTTGCACTGTTGTAACCAACATCAGGTCCTGGTATCTTAATTGCTTACACCTTGGAGAAATGCCCTATACCCTGTACAGAAGCTCCCAACTGATATCTAATCATTAACTAGAGGAGAGCTGAGACACACAGTGCTACCCCACATTGGTGTCCTTAAGTTAGAATAATGGATTGCTCTT
>NW_009649927.1:891657-936795 GCF_000708025.1 Charadrius vociferus
TCTTTCCCTGTGGTGATCAGAGGTCTTTACAAAGAAAGAGGAACATTGTTATTGCCATTTAAGGGGTGAAAAAGCTGAAGCGCAATGAAGCAACGTGCCTTGCCCACAGCTACACAGCAGATTAAGGACAGCCACTGGGACTACATACAAACCCACCAAAAGCTGTGTCATATCCACGCCCCTAAGTGAGAAGTCTTAATAATAACAGAAAGTATAATTTATGCCATATATGTCCGAGAATCGATGCCAGTTGTTTTTGCAGACACTCACGTGCTGTTTTGTTCGGGTGCGAGCCTGTTCTTAAGACGTGCTCAACTGCTTGTTAAAGGGTTGGAGAGATGAAAATGAAAGCCTTCAGGCTTCACAATAAGCAAACTTCACCCCTTGATCACAGCGCAGTGAGTCCTGCTCCTGACAGCTGAGGTTTTATGGCAGGTCAGGTGGACAACAGATGTTCACCTGCTTAACTACAGTAGCGGTAAAACTCTTAAAACAACCGATGAACAAAATGGGGCCATCTACTCAAGCCACTTTGCAATCAAGCAGGAGCTCTTCAGATGTATTTGTCTGTATGTCTCATCTAATTTCCTCTCAGAAAACTCAAGCAATGGAGCCTCCGCTCTTTTCTTGGTCAAATCATTTCTTTCTGCAGTAAGACCCTGCTCCTCTGATGCAGCTTTCCTCCCCCGCCCCACACAGCTAATTTAACTTTTCCCTTCTTACCCATGCTTGGCGTTGATGCAATATACACTCCAAAATGTCATCATTCCCCCTCACAATCACACTGTTATGCTTGCTCATCTGGAGTCCATCTGTGGGGTGTTGTTAATGAACTCCTATTACATTGGAGAGTAGGAGGATCGAGAGCTGAGGAGCACAGGGACCCCGACTATTGCACTGAGATGAGTCATCACACCCTGTTTGGGTGCAGTAATGCGGTAGCTGTGGGAAACTCCACACCCCATGGGATGCAAGAGGTCTTGCAGGATGACCCTATGCTCTCGTCTAGAGGAAACCCTACACATCCTTTGTCCACCTTTGGTGCTGTTTGTATCATACTCGTTTAGCAGTTATGAAGCTCCAGGCATATTTGTAGATGTTTGAAATCACAAGTTCCCTGGGTGTTCCCATATTACAGTCATAGAAGATGCCACATAAATGCCTGTGAAGGGAATATTAGGATGAAATCCTTGTGGTGCCAATGAAAAACTCAAATTAGCTTCCACAGACCTAGGTTTTCATTCTTTCTCTTCAAAACTAAGTTTCACTTGGGAGTGCCCTGCACTGTACTGCGAAGCAGTGCTAGCAAATCCCAAATGCACAAAGTGCTGGAAAAAGCTCAGCAACTAACACAATGGCAAAGGATCTGAAGTCAGGAGGTGGTGAGAGGTTTTGCCAGCAGTGCCAGAAACATTCAGCCAGAAGATAATTGCACAGAAAGACAAGAAAAGCATCATGGCTAGGCTGGAGCTCTCTGGTGGCCTGAGTGCAAGGAAAGGGTTGGGAATGATGAAGAATCAAGAGCAGCTTCCTAAAAAGCAGAGACCCCCAGAGCAATCGCATCCTCTTGCATCCCCAATGCTGCCTGTGCAAGCACTGATAGTGCTTTCCCTCCTGCTCCTCCCATCCCAGGAAAGTTTATTTAAGGAACACAGTACATGCAATGGTTGGATCAGGGAGCTGTAGTACTTCAGTTCCTTTCTGCCACTGATTGTTTTAGTGACTGTGGGTAAAACCTAAGTGACTTCAGAGCTTAGCTTTCAGAGTGCCTGTACCATATTGAGAATAAACAGGACCAAAGCAAACATCAGTATTGATCCGTGTAGGTCTTCTGTGCTTAGTGGTCTCTGGGGAGCTCAGGGAAGTATGCTAAGCTAATAGGGCCAATGATTTTCTCCAGAGGCTTTATACCATGTTTGGCGCTGCTGCTGTCTACAACATCATGGAGCTGGTCCCTACAAAAGTATAATTTCTAGTGAATTTGTATGAACAGAGACTGGCTTTTATGCTCAAATCTAGTGTTAGGCAGCACATGGAGATACATGGGATGTGAGCTGGGATTTAGTGGTCACACTTTCTGCTCAAGCATCTGTCTGAAGCCCAGTGACAGGCTGGCTGCTGTAAGCCTGAGGGAGATATGCAGTCATGCTTGCAAGCTTTCCAGAGCAGAGAGCTGCTGACCATGGGTGAGACAGAAAGGGACGCACCAGTCACTGTGCTCACGTGGGGTAAAGTTACTGCTGTCTGTAGTGAGACAAAACCCTTGCCTATAAAAATGAAAAGTTAACAAGGAGTTTTTCCTCTGTGTACCTCATATGTAGCCTGAATATTCTGCTGCTCAAGAGAGAATGACAAATATGTGTCATATCCTCCCAAGGAGGAAATTTGGTTTAAAAATGAAAAGACCTAGGCATATATCTCCTCTGAAAATCAATGGGATTTATGTGTCCCAATTTCTTTCTCATTTTGAGACTCTCACCCCACACATAGTCCTCAGCTATGCTTTATATGACCAGCTTCCCCCGACTTGCAAAATCACTCCCTGTTTTTGATATTCATCAACAATGGGGATCAAAACTAGCCTACAACCCAGTGAAGGCAAGTTTCGTGTTTGCTTTCTGCATTTTTGTTTAGCCTTATGACACAGCCCTGGAAAAAGTCTAGGCTGCAGCCTTTGCTCAGGGCTTAATTAACAAGGTCACCGTGCGCCAGGATGGAGGTACATTGTCATACAGTGACAGAGGCATGGCCAGCTAAGCTGGAAATGGTTTGAAGAAAAGGTACAGCACTCAGCTGTGCTTACCTTCGAAGACACTAACCTTGCACGCTTGCGCTTGCCTGGAGAAAGCAGCACTGGGACTCCGGCCAAACAGGAGGAGCAGGATCTTACCCGTGATGTTCCTGTGCAAATGCATTTTCTTACATGCTGGGGAGGAGGGAGAAGAAGACAGAGGGTCACCTCAGCTGTTAGAGCTGAGGTCTTTAATAAGTCATCTGATGACTTCCTTGAGGATGGGCCAGTTAAGGAGGAAAAACAGATGAAAGAATTAGTGAGCAAGTGCCGCTGGCTTGGCAAAACCATCCAAGAGTTGATAATTCAATAGGCTCTTTATGAATTCTTTTGGTTTGGTTTTATTCATGTGCCACTGCTATTCCCCTGTCATTAAGCAATCTCTGGAAAAGCATGATTAAAATCAAAACCAAACCCTACCAGACAAGCAGGGAGGCATTGCTAGAAAGAGGATCCTAGCAGCCATGGCTTTTATAATCTCATGTGTTTCCTTATAAAATCTATGGGATCTGCTCTTTCTCTTCCCTGTATTGAAAAGCTTGTGGAGTTGAGGATGTTTTTTATGCCTAACAGGACATGCTGGGTTTGGCCTGCATAGCCCCTTTTCCTCATCCCTCCTAATCCTCCTTGCTTTTCCTTGCATTAGTTTGCACTCCTCTAGCTGCTTGTAAACCACAACTCTGGCAGCAAGCGTACGAAATCTCGGATGGGTTATGAGCTTCATGTGTGAAAGTACAGAGGTCTCCTTGCAGACCCCAGGTCCACTGAGATGTCAGGATGAGTGTTGGAGAGGTTCAACCTTTGGGCTGTAATTTATTTTTAAGTTCATAAATCTTTACACTGAATTATATGCTGGCATCACAACTGTTGTTAAAACTTAGCACACAGGAGTTTTCCAATTATTTACTGCTTATCACAGTACAGGGATGAGGGTCTCCAATGAAAGGATTGGGTACCAAGATGTGCACGAAAGGAAGTGCTTCTTTTCCACAACACCTAGTTTAAACTGTGAAACACACTGCCAGACAAAGCTATAAAGGCAAATGTTTAAGCAGGCTCAGCAAAAGAACTGGGAGAAGACTGACCCATGAGCAGTGATTAAAAAGGACAGTACAGATGGCTGAGAGAGTTCGGGTTGTTCAGCCTGGAGAAGAGAAGGCTCTGGGAAGACCTTATTGCAGCCTTCCAGTATTTAAAGGGGGCCTACAGGAAAGATGGGAACAAACATTTCAGTAGGGCCTGTAACAATAGGACAAGGGGTCATGGCTTTAAACTAGAAGAGGGAAGATTCAGACTAGATATAAGGAAGAAATTTTTTACAATGAGGGTGGTGAAACAATGGACCAGGTTGCCCAGAGAAGTGGTAGATGCCCTATCCCTGGAAACGTTCAAGGTCAGGTTGGATGGGGCTCTGAGCAACCTGATCTAGTTTAAGACATCCCTGCTCATTGCAGGGGGGTTGGACTAGATGACCTTTAATGGTTCTTTCCAACCCACTCTATTCTATCATTTTATGATTCTAAGGAAGGGTCAACATACAGAGAGCTCTGAACAGGCTGGGAGGCTGGGCCAACAAGGGCAGCATGAGGAAGTGGACTGTCCTTTGCTAAAAATGTTCATGACTGCATTTGACAGAGCCCTGCATAGCCCAATCTAGACCCTGCTCTCCATAGACCGATGATGCCTAGGGGCAGGGACCCAACCCAGACTTTCTGAGATGCTGTGGATTCTTGCCTGACACCAGAAAGTCAGGCCAAGGGGAGGATGCTTCTTCCTTTGTTTTGCTGCTTTTTTTTTCTAGGTACCTGCTGCTGCCCATTGGTAGAAACGGCATACTGAGCTGGGTATATCCAACCTGAAATTGTGCTTCACTTTTTGTATTCTTAAGATCCCTTTGCTGTAAAAGCCCATTTTCCCTTTCAAGGAGGGTGAATGTAAATTCAAACATCACACCAGAGGTAGGGGCAGCCTTTTGACACAGCCATGCAGTCACTAGGATAAGCTATATTCCTCAGACGAGTTGTTAGCTGCTGCCCAGGAAAAAAAGGAATCAACAGAAAGCAGCTGGGAATAAGAAGGAAGCAAGAGATGCGTGTCCTGAAGATTACTGCTTCCATCATTAAAGCTGTCTCTTGCCCGTGTGCATGCCTGTATACCACATATTGCTGAGCTGGAGCTGAGTGCTTAGCAAATAGTGTTACTTGCAAAACCACTGCCCCCAAAGGACCATCTCTGATCAATCCAGAATGATTGTGGGTTCACTCAAGTGCCTCATGACTTACCTGAGACGGCGTCTCTCTCTCTCTCTTTAATGGCAATAACAGCGTGCAAGCAGGGAAAGGAGGCAGCCGAGCGGACGGAATGCTGGTGTGAGTGGATCAGCTCTGCGTACACCTCACGGAAAGAGCCCTGCACAGAGTGACCCTCAGGCCACAGCAAGACGGGCCCTCAGCAGGCGGCACCACCTTTGCTCCGCTGATGGCAAGGGATCCACGCTGAGTTACATGAGCTGAATGTGCAGCCTTCTGTTACGTTGCCTTTGTTAATAAAATCGCTGGTACAGTAGGTAACATCCCAGGCTCTCATTTGAAGGCCTCTCTCTTCATTTGAAGGCCTTTTTCCTCGCCAGGGCAGTGATGTGGAACAATGACTGGCTGGGTTTGTTTCTGGGACAAATAAAAGCTTGCTCTGTGGCGTGCTTCAGGGGATGCCGCTGCGGCTCGCAGACTTTCATCTCACAACCTACCTGTTCTGTCGGCTCTGCCTGCAAAGCCTCTGTGACTCTTTGTGTTTGTTCTCAAAACAAGCATGCCAATACACTTTTTTGGTTTTGTTTTGGTTTTTTTTTCCCCGTAAGAAAACTGGGGCAGAAGAAGCCTGTACTAACAAGCCAGTGCGAGGACACTTAGCTGAGAGAAGCCAACAACAACAGGGGCACCGCTTTCAGGCTTCCTCACAGCTCTGGAGCAGACAGCGGTGAGCAAAACAGCAAACCTGATGTGGAAAGAGCCACTGACGGGGTTTGCTTGATTAAAAAATGCTGCTCTTGGGTCCTGCAGGCACTGGTCACAGTGAAGCCAGGGACCTGGCTATGAGTTTTCCCCAGCTCTGTCATGGCCTCACTTCACTAAACCCAACACAATTCCTCTACAGGGTGCTGAGGTCAGTGTTAGGCAGGTGCAGGTGGCTCCTGTGTGAGGCTGGGGATGGTAGGACATTTGGGTTTCTGACCACCTTCCTTGCCTCTCTTGGGTTGCGTGGAAGCTACTGGGACAAAGGGATAGCCCTGCTTGTCCCAGCCACACAGGGAGGAGCCTCCTGCCACAGGAGTGGGGGCAGTCGAGCAGAGGCCCTGTGGTGGCTGTGTGAGCCTCCGCTCTGAGCGAGACAGCCTGAACTCAGCAGAGAAAGAGGTCCTAGAACTCGGTGTGCGGTGGCTGGCGGCTGTACCCTGTGGTCTGCCTCATGCATCCTGTGCATCTTGTTCTTGATTTGCCCTTTAACCTGCTTGAACTGTCTTTTCTAATGTCTAAACAGTGCTTAGAGTGGGACTCTTACAGGTTTACCATCCAAATTATAATTATACCCAGACGCAATATTAAGGTTGAGAAGCCTATTACTCGAAAGTTAGGAAGCATTAGAATCATAGAATCATAGAATTATTAGAGTTAGAAAGGACCTTAAGGATCTTCTACTTCCAACCCCCCTGCCATGCACAGGGACATCTCCCACTAAACCAGGTAACTCAAAGCCCTATCCACCCTGGCCTTGAACACTTTCAGGGATGGGGCCTCCACAACTTCCCTGGGAAACCTGTTCCAGTGTCTCACCACCTCTCCAGTAAAGAATTTCTTCCTAATATCTAATCTAAATCTACCCTCTTTCAGTTTAAAATGGTTAACCCTTGTCCTATCACTACACCCCCTCATAAAGAGTCCCTCTCCAGCTTTCCTGTAGGCCCCCTTTAAGTACTGGAAGGTGCCTATAAGGTCTCCTCAGAGTCTTGTCTTCTCCAGGCTGAACAATCCCAACTCTCTCAGCCTGTCTTCATAGGAGAGGTGCTCCAGCCCTCTGATCATCTTCATGGCCCTCCTCTGGGCTCACTCCAACAGAATTAGAATTAATATTGCCTCTGTACTTTAACACATGGAGAGCACAGCCTTCCCTTAGTGGCTGCCGTGGTTTCTATGCAGCCTGTTTGCTGTGAGTGGGAGAACCCAGGGGCAGGTTTTTTGGGTGCCCTCAGTAACACCCCACTGCTCCCACAGGGACTTAAACACAGGCAGTACCCCACATTCCCGTGGCAAAGTGGTCACTCAGGGCTGGCCAAATGCATTGGAGGTATCAGCCCTTGTCATGGCTGTGCTCTCCTGCTTGCCCTGTGGCTGCGGAAGCTCAACACCAGATGGCCACCAGGCCAATGGGGTGGAGAAGCTGATGGATGGACGATATCTCAGCTGCAGCTAATGATTATTTCTAGCCCACTTCCCGGGATGGCTGTGCCAAGCCTGGAGCGGTGATACAAGGGTGAGGATGAGGGTGAAGACTAGGGAAGAAGAAGGGCTTATGTTGGCTTTGCTCCAAACAAAACCCTCTTCCAACTTACGCAAGCAGCAATGCTTGCATGACACCCTCCTGGAGCCTCTTTTAGCCTTTGCAGCTCCTTTGCCAATGTTTTTTTCCTCATGTTACTTAACATGTTAAGCAACAACGAAGACAGGAGGAGATCTAGTGAAGAGAAGAGAGCTCATGACGTTGAGTGGCCAAGTGCTGCCTCGGGTAACGGAGTCCTTCCTGCTCAGCACCTCGGAGTTGTTTAAACACATCACTCCAGCCAAACGTTTTGCCGTCACTGCTTTGCTTCCTCATTTTTTGAGTTTTTTCAAGTCCTTGCTTCAAACCGCAAGAGCACTTGGACTTCTTAGAAGAAAATGCCGTCAGATTTTGTCAACACAGTCATTAGTCCCTAGTCTCCTCAGGTATAGGTAACCTGTTTCACCAAAAATTCAGTCTGGGGCAACCCCCAGGAATGTAAACTTTCAGCCCGCAAGGTGAAGTGTTGGCAACGCTGATAAATACCTCAAATCAGGCTTGTGGAATGGGAAGCATTTGGCAAGCTTGTAAGAGGCGAAACCAACCCACAACACTCGAGAATAGAGCTTGTCCCTATAAATAATAAAAAGGAGCAGCTGCTATCTAAAAAAGTCAGAGCACGATGCAAAAATGTCCTCCAGGGTATTTGTATTGCAGGAATTGGTGTACAGCTGGAGTGAGTGTACAAAACGCCCATTTGAGGCTATTTAGACATTACTTGTGCTTTAACGTGAGGGTGGGTGGGCTTCTGCGGGCAGCGTGGAAGGCTATGTCCCTCCAGCACTCCTCCTTCCAGGGAAAGGGGTGCAGAAGTGCACTACCTGAGGCCCGTTATCCCATTTTCAGGAGTAACTCAGGCATTTATGTCCCCACAGCTTAGCCGCAAAATCTAGGTGGCTAGGCTTCTACATACTGTGGTGGGTCTGGTTCTTCCACTTCAGCTCTCAGCTGAAGCTATAAAAGTAATGTAAGTAAAAATGCTGAATGTGACTTTGTTCCAAATCTTGGGGAAGATTTGGTTCTGGGTACCCGTGTGTGTTAAACGTGATTTGCTTAGTACCCAGCACTAGCAAAAAATAGGCTGTCAATTTGTGTGTTTCATTGTTGGTTCCCACTGCTGAGGATGTTTGCTCTGCACATCCCTTTCTGCAGCTGACAGCAACAGGGAAAAGGAATTACTCCTTCCTTTAAGCATTTGGGAGGGGATTGAGGGGATGAGAAAAGGCTCCGATCACATCAGCTGTAACCAGTGAAATCCATTTTTCTTCCTCAGCCCTCCTGCTGCCAGGGTTAGAAAGCCTTGTGTTCAGGTGAGGCTCTTCTCCTGCTTTGGCCGGCCAGTCTGATGGAGAGACAGGCTTGCAGACAGATGGTGCTGGGGACCATGGTAAGGCCCCCCCCTGTCGCTGGCAGACTTCACATTTTAGGGTGCTGCTTTCCAGCAGCTTGGGACTTGGTTGAAGTTGATTTTGACTACATGCATAACGCTTGCTATTGCCTTTTATGCATGTCCTGGGGTTAGCTGGGATACAGTTAATTTTCTTCCTGGTAGCTGCGGTGTTTTGGATTTAGTATGAGAAGAATGTTGATAACACATACTGTTTTAGTTGTTGCTAAGTAATACTTATATTAGGACTTTTTCGCTTCCCATAGAAGCTGAGAGGGAGCACAGACAGGACAAGCTGGCCAGAGGAATATTCCGTACCATACCATACCATACATGTCATGCTCAGTATATAAATGGGAGTTGGCCGGGGGGCAGAAATCCATGATGGGATGGGCAATCGATCATCTGGTGGTGAGCAATTGTGCTGCATCACTCATTCTTTATATTCTTTTATCGTTATTGTTGTTATTATCTTCTCGTCCATTACTGTTCTGTTAAACCCTCTTTATCTCAACCCACAAGATTTCCTTTTTTCTGATCCTCCTCCCCTATCCTGCTGGCGGGGCAGTGAACGGCTGCACGGTCCTCGTTGTCACTTGGGGTTAAACCACAACAATGTACTCTCTTTCTTTTTGTTGCCTGTCTTCTTCCTTTGTTTTTCCTTCCACATCAGAGTCACCACATCCTTGAAGTGGGAGTAGAGAAATTAAAAGAAAACATTTAATACCTCAAGTGTTTTTAAACCATCAGCAATCGGTATAAGCCTGAAGAGGTCATGCCTGGAAATAATCCAGCTGGTGAACTCCTTGTGGATGTCACCTTTCCGAGAGCAGTGCCATTTCCTCATGGTGTGGGTGTACTTATTTATTATGTCATTAAAGCTGTTTTCTTTTGGGCAGCCTTTAAAGATCTTCCCTGGGGATTCACCAGGCTGGGCAGCAAGCCGAGTGGAACCCCCTAAAGTTAAGTGCTCAGCTCTGTTGGACATAAACCACTTAATATTTTAAAGACAACAAAAGTGGTACAGATCCAATTTGTTTCCAGTAGGAAAGAAATAACGGGCAAGTAACACACTGAGCCCATCACAACAGACAAGCAATGCCATGGGGACTCCCCCTTCTTAAAGCAAGAGCAGTCTGGTACTCTATGTCCGTAACCAGAAGTTGTGATTACAGACCCTGCACTCTGCTTGCCATGGCTCCAGGGAGGCCGAGACTGTTGCTCCAAAATCCTGTACCCTATCACTCTGATGTGCTTTTACTGCTGCTAAGTCCCATCGTCGCTGCAAACCTTCCCTCTGTCGTGCTCACAGTGCTCATCTTTTGATGCTGTATGTCTTAAGTGCAGCTGTCCAGAGCTCATGGAATAGTGCTTTAGGCAGTACTTATCAGTGACACTCCAGGAAGACAGGTATGGTCAATAGTTTTCTCCTGATACTAGGCATAAGGGGAAGGATGACTGTAAAATGCTTCTTATGGCCCAGCAACAAGAAAATGTTAACAAATGTCTACTAAAAAAATAGTTATTTTTGAACCAGCAGGTAGGGACTGCTTGCATCCAAGAGTCTATGGTGGCTATGCTACATCCTGTGGATCTTTATGGGGATGTTTCCAGAGGGCTAGGAGAAAATTATTATTCTATTCGATTTGCAGAGGGGTACACTAGGCGAGCCAGGCAATTGCAACATTTCAGCTCATAACAATGGGTAGCAAGAGCCGGCTGGGGCAGGAAACGCTTAGCAATGAATTAAAGAGGAGTAGTGTTATGATTTAGTAGCAACCCTGCTGAAAAGGACCTCAGGGTTTCACTGGATGCCAACCCGCTTCAGAGCCAACAGTGAGCTCTCGCTGCTCTGGGCTGCTTTCAGAGGTGCACGGCCAGTCAACTAAGAGGGCTTATTATTCCCTTGTGTCCGTCACTGGCGAGGTCAGATCTTAAATACTACATCCTGTTTGGGGTCTCCCGGTTCAACAAGGATGTGAAGAAACTGGGGCGAGTTCAGTGGAGGGGCATGGCAATGGTCGGGGCTGAGGGAACATGCCCTGCAAGTAGAGCCTGGCAGGGCCGGGCTTGCTTAGTGCGGTGTGGTGGCTAATTTAATAGCTGGCTATAGCCATCCAAAGGGTGGTTATAAAGGTAGTACTGCCAGATGACACAGCAAGGGGCAATAGACACCAAATGTGGCTTGGGTGGGGCTAGGGCAGGACATTAGGAAAGACCTCTTCGCTGGAGGAGGGGTAGGGCAGCCCTGGAAGAAGTGCCTGGGGAGGCTGCTAAATCGCTATCCTCAGAGGTCTTCTGGCCTTATTGACAAAGCCATGCCTGACTGACCTGGTCTTGGTGAAGTCTGTCTTGAAGCAGGAGGCTGGACTATGTGATCTCCTGCCAATGTTTCCTTTGATTTTTATGAATTAAGGTAAAGAGGTTTGCTAAAAGAATCAGATACCTTTTTTTCCGTGGGATTGCTAGTGTGACTGGTAGAGGCAGCAGGTTAATTTACTACCGTATACTTCGGCAGCAGCATGGCTTCCCACTTGATGGTATACAACATTTGGGTTAAGAAATGTGAGGAGCAAAGAAAATCAGTGTGACACTTACTGATTGACTTGGAAGCCAGATAAATGAGAGATCTTCAAATGAAACGGTGGATGGGGAAGTGCAAGCGTGCACAACATTATAAAGTGGAGCATTTCTGGCAATTTTCCTTGCAAAGAGTGGCAGGGGGCTTATTTAATATTTCTATGAATGAGCTGGAAGATACACCACTGTGTATCTGCAGGCAAAGCCTGCAGATGATCAAAAGAAAGCGATAAGCATTAAATTAGGTGTGTTAGTCATCTGCAGTGATTTGGTTCCCCAGGAACACAACCCCAGTGAACAAGGCATGGATTTTACACTGCTCACGTTGGGTCGGAGAGTTCAGGCACATGGGGGAATCAGGTCCTTTCTGAAACAGCAGGAAAGCAGGGGGAGGTCCAGGTGCATGGTTAGTGGAAAGGCAGATCTGAGTGTCACGCTGCAGCTGGGGAGGTCAGCGCTGCCCTGGGATGCAGACCAGGGAACCACCAAGGGAGAGGGAATCACTGGCGCAGATACTGCAGGAGCACGGTGCCTACTCCTGGGGTCTGTGAATCAGGAGGGATGCTGAAAAATTGGGGAGGATTCAGTGAGAAGCCACTGGAATTACTGGGCTGGTACATTAAGCATCTGCTTTAGTGTTGGCAAGACTAGAGCCCAAAAAAGTAAAATGCAGAGTTAACAGTATGAAAGACACATGCAATGGAGTATGAAAATCCTTTAACTTTCATAACTTAGAGCTGACAGGAGAGAAAAAAACCCTCAAATCTCCTCATTTCACCCCTCCCCCCAACAATTCTGCAGCTACCAATTGATCTGCTTGAGCAAAACCTGATTAGGACTTATTTTTCTAGTCATTTGTGATTACTTGTTGTGGTTTTATACAAATACAGAAAATTATTAGTTTACAGAGCAGGGAAATGCTTTCCAAAAACTGCAGCTTTTAAAAGAACTTAAAGCAAACATTAAAAAATAATCCTTGTAGCTTTTCCTGTGCCCACTTTTGGGGAAAAAAAGAAAAAAGCCAAAGCATTTTATTTCAAAATTAAAAAAAAAATCAATAATTACAAACATACAGGCATTTTCCCCACCTCACCTTTCTACCCAGAGAGTGTAAATGTCTGAATACAACATGCTTTCCACAAAAAAAAGAGACATTTTAGTAAGACCATTAATAGACACTTAACTTTAACAAGTGCCACTATAAACATTTCTCCAAAATTCACAAGGGAGCCAGGATTTTACCACTTTAGGAGCACTGCATGGTTCTGTGATACACTATGATGCCGGATAATGATCTAATAGGCCTCACTGACAACAAACTGGCACCCTGCCATGGCTACGCAAAAACCTCCCTACAGCTGGGAGCATGAGAAAACCTGCAAATAGTACCTCCTGATTTCCCAGCTAATAGAACAGCACGGGCTAATGTGCTTGCAGCAGTCTCATATAAATAAGGCATGAGGTAAAGTGCCTAAGCCTGGACATTACCACTGATGGTTAATTCTTTTCATTTCGATCACCCAGAAATGTAATTGGGAAGTTGCTTCATTGTTCAGCCTTCAAAGTGAATGAAGGTTCACTTAAAAAGGAAACAAAATGATGTATTTTGAAATGGGCTGGTTCAATACTGCTTTTTGATTGTCCTTCGATGATTAATATTTCCTCTTTGTAAACATACAAGCAAACATCTGAAATATGTTTTAGGTAGTAACAGTTTTTTTCTTGAATTGTGTCTTAAGATAATGATTTCTGTGAAATTATGCATGAAGAGGGGATATTTTATTATTTTATTACTTTTATTTTGAGACATTTAATCCACCTCATGAAAGTCATCTCTGTCAGAGTAGATTAACAGAAGAAGAGCACTATTAACTGAATTTGTCATCATTTTACCCTTGCTCTGAGATCTGTAAGGCTCTACAAGATCACTTGCTTGTCTTCATTTCCAGGGCTTCGCATGGAAATTTCCCTTACTTTGAAAGCGGTTCATATTGGTAGCAATGTTCTTCCTTGCCACTTGGAGTTTCAGATTCAAACCAAAACAACAGAAAGGAAATTTTGCTTGAAAGTTCTCAAGAAAAAATAAGACCTAGCCTTACTCTGTTACACAGCCACACTGCCAATTTTACAGGTTTTGGGTGCAAAGCCACAGCTTTGCTGATTTTTTCCCGGAAAATGAGTCTACCCTCACTCAAATCAGAGAGTGTGGGCATACAAGAGGAAACCAAGGAGGTGCTGAGTAGGTTTTGTTCTCAAGACCAATCTTTCCCAAGGTCTGGAATCCAGTTGGTAGTACTTCTGGATGATTTACCCACAGCCCCTTGTACATATATCATAAAGAGACAATGGCTTATGGACTTCTCATTTGGGCTGACCACTTGATTTGGGTGAATTAACCAGGCAGAAATTAAAGAAATCCTTCCATAGCATTTCTCACTTATGCTGTCCACAGCTAGACAGAGAGAATATCTCCTTCCACCCACCACTGAAAATGGTGCTGACTTTGAAGGCAGTTGGGAAAGGCTGAAGCCCCCTACTGAGGTACCCGCTATGGCACCAGGTGGGCAGTTGCAACGGTCTCTCCCTTCCACCCTCGCACACACTCCGGTGCTTCACAAACTCACTCCAGAGGCAGAAATTTCCCACCTGCCAGCTGTGTGCTAAAACTCAAATCTCTTCAGAAGGAGCTATCCATGTTCTCATGCTCTCCCAGGACTGCCCAATAAGACCAAACTCTTTTTTCTAGTCAAGAGGAACAGCAGGAGCCTGGTTCCAGTCTTGCCAATCGTGCTAGTAAAACCAAGCAAAACCATAGTCTGACCCATGAATTTAGACAGCCAGCTCTACAAAAAGAGGAAACAATTTCTGTTAAAAAGGGATCATTCTGATTGTTTATGGCACAAATTTTTCATATGGTTCAGATTTTTTTCTTAATGTTGCTAAAGATAGCATCACGTAAGGTTTCTTTCTAACAAGTTTACTTGTAAATCAAATAAACTCAAAACAAAAAAAAAGCGAAGCAATAAAAAATTAGCAGCAGCCAATTAGAGACGTAGAAAGAAGAAATACACATAAGAGTATTTATCTGGGAGGTAAAAAAGGAGAAAATAATTTACAGTCTTCATTGAATAAGAAAATGAGATTGCTGATTATAAAACAAGAATCCTCTGGCTATCTTAGTACAGATGCCATTTTCAAGGCTAGAAGCATCCTTTTGCTTTTTGGCTTACATTGTCTGCGGCTAAAATTTAACACAATGAGTTGAAGTACTTCTCTAGTCAGTGAGAAGACACTCACCAGGTGAGTGTTGCCAGTGACTGTGCCAGATGAGTTAAGCTCACAGGGGACAGACTAGCTGAAATCAGTTACCCAACCTCTCTGAGCTTGCCTTTTCCACTAGAAAGAATACAATAGCCCTTCCACTCCTTTACATTGCCCCACAGTTACTCTTCAGACACTAACCCACCTGGACTTATTTTTTTTTTAATAAGCAGTCAGGTAAGGTTTCAATCAAATGTTTAAAAGGCCAGTTCTGTGACTGCTGTGTGCTATGCTCACTTTACATAGTCCTTTAATGACAGCTTTCATTGGCAGAAGATAAGCACCAGAATATATATGACATAGCCCTGACTGATTAACAACCCCCCTCCATGTTAATCCCTAGCTAAGCCTGAGATTTTTATCATACAAGCTTAAGAAACTGATAGGAAGGTTCCTACAGCAACATCCACGCACCTACCCACCCAACACTTAAATTGCAATAGGTCCTTTCATGAGAAGTGGTAATCTTCCTCTGCCCGTGGCATCCCTGCCAGACCTCAACATTTCAGCACGCAGGCACTGATTTTGCATGAATAAAAAAAAAGGTGGAATTAATTTTCTTAATTTCTTTTTCCGGACTTCAACCAGGCACATGAGATGTGTACCTCAGAAGGCAACTGTCAGAGAAAAATCCACCTGGTAAGAGTAAATTTCCCTTCCCCGTGACCGCTGCAGCACTGGTGCAACCCTTCAGCATAGAGGGGGAAGGTGTGTGTGTGTGTGGAACGTGTTCCAGACGTGCAAGACACTGGGCTAAAAGCCTTGTGCTCACTGCATCCCTGGCACTGCCCCCATCGTCCCTGGGGGCATTTTGCCCAGGAATGGAGGAACTCACCCCAGCAGTGGTATAAGCATCCCCATTGCCTCTAGCACTTGGATGTGGAGCTGCTTTTCCTGTGCAGTAGCTTGTGTCAGATAAAAAGTCCTGCTGGGAAAGAGCTACCTAAGAGCAGCTGTCTTGAGGGAGGTATCAGGCCTGGGGATCATTATGAAGACATCAAACGGCAATGTTTTAGAAATGGGAGTGTACCATAGCTGTGGGTAAGCAACAGGAGCCCTGTGATTCCTCTAATGATGGCATCATGGGTGTTTCACCGTTTTCTGTCATCTCAGTGTGCAAGTTCTGTGTACTGGGGAGCGTTCCCAGCTTACAGACGTGGGCAGCAGCTGCTGTGATACAGACAGCAAACAAACAAAAGGACAAGACAATGACAGTGATCTTTAATGAGATTTTTTGAGGTTATATTTTTTGTGGTCTACCAAAATCTATAACCAAGGAGAATGAAGGATCAGATGAGTCAGGTCATCCCAGGGCATCTGATGTTACCGCAAGCCATTTGAGCTTTGCTCATATCATTTTATTGTCAAGCACAGCATGATGTTCGGCATGCACATATGTAATACTGAGGCTCCCTGTTCCCAAGTTCCTTGCTCTATTAACCGGTGACATCGATTCATACATTAAGGGAGAAAAAGAAGATATTAAGGATTACTAAGGATTAGAGGTGGACGGAAGCAAAATTTCAGCTCAAACCCCATTTCAAGCCTGCAGTTCAAATCTCTCTCTCTCTCCCTGGTTGAGTCTGAGTGCTTTGGGTTTTGACGACTGCTGTATCTGGCTGCAGACTGTAACTACTAAGTTTGGGAGGATCTGTGGTTACATGGGTGGTTTGTTCCTGTCTGAACTGAAATATCCATCCAGGTTTATAGTGGATCCCCATTCTCTGATGCAAAAATCTATTTATTTAAGACACCCAAGCACGCTCAGGTTTTTGTAAAGCATTGCTCAGCTGTCCCATGAGCAGAGAGGCAGGCTGTAATTTTAAGCAGCAGCTCATCAGAATCCTAGCCGCCACCTACTAATTAATGCACCACAGAGCTCTCGCTTGGAGTCTCACTTTCAGAAAAGAGCTGACAGTTTTTCTGCCTTTTTGTTATACCTCCCTAAGGAGCAATCTAATCTGACAAAGCATTTTTCAGACCCACCAACATAAGCATCTTCGGTGGGGATATATGGACCAGTAATCTCAGCCGTATTCCCCAAATGGTCTTCAAAGTTAAAGGTTTGGGTAGTTTGATTGTGTTAGATCCCTATTCCTGGCTGCCTTTCTGTCCAGAAGGCAAGAAGAACAACCAGCCCTGTTTCTGTTCAGCCCTGGAGCCAAAACCAGGGACAATAAAACTCCCCCCAGATTTGTTCACACCCCAGTTGTCTCTAGGAAAGTAGCTGGGGAGCGCCAGGGCAATCCAGGACTCCAGCACGAGACGATGAAAGGGCTGCCAGAGGCACCGTGGGAGAGCTTGGGGGAAAGGATGGTGGTGTGGTGAGGAGTGGGAGTGATCCGAAGGGGCAGGAGGAGAATCCCGCATTGCCCCTGCTGCAGGGGATGGTTGGCAGCAAGAGCAGCCGTGGTGGCTGTCGGGACCTCCTGAGGCTGATCTGCAGGGGAAAACCAGGAGCACCCCACTGCTCTGCCATGCCAGCCACGATGCTGGGGAAACCCTCCAGCCCTGCCAGTGCGGGTGCTCCGCTGGAGCAGCAAACACCCTCAGTAGCGGCCACACTGCTGCAGCGTGACAGCTTGGTCCCCTGCCTGCTCCGGGGTGGCCTCCAGCCTGAGCCAGCACTGCTCCGTGGGCTCCCAGCCCTCCTCTGACCACGGTCCCCCATGTCCCCTCTGCACTCCCATGGTGAGCGGGGGTTATCTGCTGTCACTGCAATCAGGGCAGGGGGGGAAGCAGCTAGCAGGCATCCTACACACAGGGAGTACACCCATCATGAGTGGTTTGGGACTGGGATGCCCCGCTTTGAGTAGGTGCCCTGAAATCCTGCTGCAGACACAGCCTGCTCTCAGGGGGAGGGCTATTTACCCTCACGGCTCATTTATAATCAGAAAGACGTGCTGAATGAAGCATGAGGACCTGTCAGGGTCCCCATGAGCACCCCCAGCTGACTTTGCTGGCTTTGGGAGGGGGGGGGTGCCAGGACCTGTCCACTGCTGGGGAGGATGGGGAGTAAGGATGTGAGGAGGATGTGGAATAAGGAGAGTGAGTGAGTGCCGCTGAGTGGAGAGCTCATTTTTGATCACTGGGGAATTTCATGCTCCATCGGTACCACAACTTCGTGCAGAGATGAAATATTATGCAGAGCGAGAACCCCTTCATCATATAAATCAAGCCAAGGAAGCATGAACAAAGCCCTTTCTGTACTCCTTCCCGACAGCCCTGCTGCTTCAGAGTGAACACCACAAACTAAACTTCGTGACTGAAGCTTTTTGCTAAGAAAAGATGGATTTCATGCTTTTCCCAGGCTGGCTGTGGACTCATTCGTGGGGCTGTCAGAGAACTAACCTTTCCCTGTTAATCTGGCCTCTGTCTTAACAAGGGTACAACAAAGCGAAAGTACTCCCAGACTTAAAAGCAAGAACGCGTTAAAGGGCAGAGTATAAACCACCTTTCTGCAGAGGGGGTGAGCAACCAGCCCTGATAACGATATTGAAAGTGGGGATTAAGCACCAGAGCGCCGAGGGAGCCAGCATATGGCAGCCTATTGACCTGTCCCATATGCGGCGGCTATTGTTCCCTCCCCACTGTACTGCAACACACGCCGGCTCCTTCCCCTCTGCCCCTTGCCCTCCTGCTCGCTCGCTTTCCCCACTCATGAGGGCTGGGGCTGGGAGCTGCTAAAACTTGACATTTACACAGGATTTGTGCAACGGTGCGGCGCACCGAGTCATGTTGACCTGGGCCACCAAACAGCATCTTGGTAATTAGGCTGGGCAGAGAGAAAGACCAATGGCAGCTACTGGAGCAGTTGCTCTGGGTGTGATGGTGGAGAGGGCTTTACTGCAGCAAATGCTGACTCCTTGCTTTCTTGAGCAGGGTGGGGTGGGGTAGGGTCTGACTTAACTGCTGAAATATTTTTTGGTGTGTTTGCCAGAGCTCATAGAGAATGAATTTCCACACCTGCCAGCTTTTTCACCAGGCAGTAGCAGGAGAATGCAGAAATTATGACCTTCCAAAATAAGCAGAGCAACTTCTGGTATAGGCTTGTCCACAGCTGGGGGGATCCTACTGGGGACCAGTCATGGGTGTTTCTTCAGCTCCTGGTTAAATGGCGAGAGGATCAATCCAAACTGCGGATCATGTTCATGCAGGAAATGTTGGTTGCAAAGCCTGAGTCAGATCCTCACCTGGGGCCCACTGGCTTGGAGTGCCTGACGTGGAGCTTTCAGGTCTTGTGCATTGTGGGAGTCACTTGGCTGAGTCCTGCCCTAGTGCGATGTGGTCCTGGGATCCTGGGATGGGCCTGACTATGGGGTTCAGTCCAGTTCCTCCTCTGCTTTTCCAAAGCGTGCGGCCATTTCCCCTTGTCCTCAGAGCTCATATCCATCACTGATAACACTGCACAGAGAGGGTTGCAGCATGAGGAGTTGCACCACTTGCCTGACAGTGTTGCGGGCTGCTTCAGGCACAGGGTAGACCTACAGCTGCCTTGGCTGCCCCCACAAATGTACCACTGGGGTTCCCCAGCAGCCACCAAACAGCGAGACTTGAGGCGACAATTCAGAGCAACAAAATCCAAACCCAGATGAAATGCAAGGGCAGACACCCACCTTCCCTTAGAGAGTTGTTTGGTCTTACTCAACGGACTGTTATGAAGAAACCTCATGGGCAGAACTGGATCCCACATAATCCTCTATGAAAAAGATACTCATATGTCCTGCTGCTAGTAGCACTTCCCGGCAGCTCTCACAACATAGGACCACCAAAGGACTCCCAAACTAATTAAAATGATACAGCTACTTTTAAATCCTACAAGCCATTAATCCCAAACATGTTTCTTAGCCAGAACTCTACATATTTATTTGATTTCTATCTAAACCCATAAACTAAGCCTCATTCATTGATGAGATTTCAAACTTCTTGAGCCAAGCTTGAGCTGCGAGGCCTTTTAAGAGCTTTTGGAGCATGTTGGGGTTTTTTTCCCCCACAGAGCCACCTTTGCCTGCATTTTTCAGGCAGCCCTGCATCACGTCTTGAAAACCCCACTTTCCCTTCTGTGCACGCACAGCGGTTAAGCCAATATTGCTGCAAGTACAAGGGCACGCACATCAAGGAAAGAAAAGGTGCCCTTCCTGTCATAAGATAATATTAGTCATCATGACCTGAGTTATTCTATGAGTCAATGGATATTAGGAAAACTTCTTCACTATGTTCGTGGCCAGGCACAAGAGGAGGCTGCCAGGGTGGCTGGGCAATCTTCATCCTCAGTGATATTCAAAACCCAACAGGACATTGCCCTAGGCAAACTGGTCTCGTTGGCCCTGCTTTGAACAGTTTCATCAGCTGCAGGTTGGCTCCCATGCTAGCAAAGTCTTCTTTCTCACTGGAGACAGAGAGTACAGGGATGGTACTTATGGTACTTGCTTGCACGGAATGGGGAAAGCATCACATGCACTGCACAAGCTCTGCTATCCTCTCCGCGAGTCACACACTATGCCCTCTTAAACCATAATCCCCCACTTTCGCCGTCTGAGCTGTTTTTCCACCCCCTGTCTTCCAAACAGAAATCACACCTGCTTAAATCCGAATCAAGCCCCCAATCTCCAGCCCACGTTGTGGGGTGAAGGGGCAGAACGAGCCTGTCCCCAGTGCCCTCCCTGCTGCCCGCCATGCTGTAGGGTGCTGGTGGTGATGCTCGGGTACCACTGAGGGTCAGCGGCACCGATACCATAGGAAGGGAGGGGGCTGCACTGCTCAGGAGCAGGAGCTGCAGGCATTGGGAGCCACCCAGGAAGGAGAAGAGGAGGAGAACAAGGAAACTTGATAAAACCAGCAGGAAAGAGACTCAAGACTTCAAGGAAAGGCAGCTAGAAACTATGGCCAGGGAAACAGCCTCCTTTAAGGCCTCCTTAAAACATGGCAAAGGCTGCTCAGGCTCCTGCAGTGCTGTGCTTCCCAGTGGGGGTGAGCGCAGGGAGCAAAGCCTCCGTGTGATTTATCCATTACACACTGAATTAAGCCGAAGGCCAGCACGTCCCGTGAGCACTGAGGACCTGCTGGCGGCTGAATGGGAGCATTGTGCGTCAGCTGCTGCTGTCAGGAACCGGGTCGGCAGTGTGCAGAAGCTCTTTTCTAGCGAGGAGCACTTCAATTGCTCACTCACTTGCTGGCATCAATGCAGATGCTTGTACCTTTGTGGTCCCCTTGCAGCGAGGGGTTTTCACCGAGGTCTGTGCTGCAGAAGGCAGGGGAGGAGACCGCACTTCTTAATGGGAAAGGGGTAAGACCCCATCAGCAGAACAAGAGCGAGCAGGGCAGGGCAGCCTTCCCTATGCTACGTGGCCTTAGAGAGTGCCTGTGAAAGCAAGAAAATCAAACCCATGTTACAAATCTCTGACTTAGATGGACTGAGGCCTTTGGAGGGGTCACGCAAAAGTTTGGAAAACATCTGATCCCTTGAAAACTTTTTCTTTTGAGACAGGTGAGCTGGAGTTGTCACATTTCTTTGGATTTTGAATACCAGGAGAACAGATGAGCATGTTCCAGCCTCCAAATCAATATACTGGAGGTATGCTTGATGAGTAGAAACTCCATGATTTTGCCCCTCCTTCACTCCAAGTTGTACGTTATCTTAATTCAGCTGACCTTTGTCAGGCCTGACTTGCACCACGAGAAGGACAAGAAGAATCAGGCCCTTGGGGACTTTTTGCCTGTGTCCTCTCTGTAGCTGACTTGATGCAACAGGTTGCACTCAAAGGGAAGAGCCCTGTCTAGAAGAAGAGATTAGTGGGGTGCCTTCAGTCTGGCTGTAACTCCTCTGAAGTAACAGGAGTCACACCACAGATTGATTTGGACTAGAGTTTTTACTTGACCATCATTAGAAAGGAAGGTTGCTCAGGTCTGAGACACTGCACTGAGACACAAAGACATTGTATCCTTTGTAATGCAAATATGTTTTCTGCTTCAATAGGCTTCAGAGAATGATGGACAAAAAACATTGTACAGAGATGTCTGTGGCTTCGCTCTTATTCTTATGCGATGTGTAACTTCAAAAGAAGGCATTTTAATTTGACAGATGGACATTTAATCATAAATAATAATGGATACTGGTTCTTAAGTCACAAGCACATGGCTCCTCTGCACCTGTAGCCACTCTTCCTTATAAAGGAAGACTCCTCTCTTCCAGATCATGCAGCCCATTTCTTTTTCCATCTCTCCACAAAATCTGCCTGCCCTTCCAGGCAGATCCATCCAGCAAAGCTCAGCTCCTGCAAAAGCCCATCACTGCTTGCATGGCAGGCTGGAGGGTGGTGAGGGGACGGTCTTACACAGTGTGGTGTCCACTTCAGGAGCTTCAAAATTGTCCTGAAAACCATGGGAACGCATTTTGTCTTCTAATTGCTACAGGTGGAGCAGGAGGTGTTACTTCGGGTGTTAAGAGGATCTATCAGTGGCAGTCCAGACTGAAAATACTTGTCCTGTGTGGAAATACCATGACCTTCAGGCTATGGCTGTTTTTAGCCTGTTTCCCTAACAAAACAAGGCTTATAGGATCAGGGCTTGGGAGTTTGTTTGCCACTATCTGCTGCCAATAACTTTAGAACTTATTGGCCAGTTTCAACCATTTTGACAAGATGGCAGAGTTCTAAAAGCTGTTAATGTTCTTCCAGGTTGTGAAAATAAACTATGAAGCAATGGAAAAAAATCCTGCCAATGTTCCCCCAAGTGAAGGATTGATAAACTCGGCTCTAATTAATAGACATCAGATAACTGTGCTAGGAAAGGTGGAAAGGAGAGGATGAAAGAGGCTGTGAAGCAGACAACTGCACTGCGATTGCTCCCTGAACTGCTCCGAACACCTTCCCTTCTGACTCACTTCTGGCAGAAATTATTTGAAAAAAATTTTATCTCTTCCCACCACAGGCCTAGAACTGGTGTGTAGGTTTTCAAAAGAGCATCCAAGTTGCCTAAAAAGTGGGTCAGAAGCAGCATCCCAGGAGCTGCTGGATGCCGATGAGTCTGGAGGGTTCACCCCAGGGGGGAGCGGAGCTTCCCTGAAACTCCCCAGTTGGGCAGAGCGGAGCAGCCCTGGAGCGTTTGTGCCTGGCCAGCCAGAGTGCCCCACCGTGTTCGGATCTGCCCTGTTGGGGTATACGGTCTGTTGGAGAAGAAAGCGGTATGTGGACCTTTTAAAGGAACTGCAAGATTTGGCTTGTCCTGAAGTCTCAGAGAGATATTTTTTTCGCAAGTGGGACACTTGCGAGCTAATCGCGGCTATCCCACGGGGAGAGCGGCGAAAGCCCCACACCTCTGCTCACCCCACCGCTCCAGCTGGCCAGAAGCCTGTTCCCTGTAGGGAGGAAAGGCAAATACGCAGCGATGCCAAATGCAGGAAGCTCCAGACTGGTCATTTCCCACAGCTCTGCTAGTGCCTCAGCAAAGGAGATAACTCAGTTTCCCCCCTCATTGAAGCCTTTTCACCTTCTCATGCCTTTACCACCTTTGCAGGACAAGTAGGTCAGCAGGCTTGTGAGCACCCTCTCCAGCGACGTCTCTGGGACACTGGTGGTGATGAGGGCACCTCAGTACTGGCCTTATACACCTGATGGAAACGGAACATGCCATTCCGCTGTGCTCTGTTCCTCCTTTCCCCACCGCTTTCTGTTGCTAAAAACTAGAAGGCAGTGTATTTTTACCAGTTGCTGTGAAAAATTTGAATGGAGCATCACTACCAGACCATGGGCTGGAAAATGGCATGTCTGGTGTGCAGAGACCACAAGCCAGCATTTGCTCATGTCCACCTGCCTATGGCCGTCTGCTGCCTCTTGTCTTGCATTTGAATAACGAGGCTCCCTGGGGCAGAGACAAACTTCTTAGGCTGCGCTCGGCACAATAGAGCTGAGGTTGGGATTAGGTGTTATGACAATAATAAAGAATACAGTGATGCTAAATTCAGTTGACGTGGACATGACAAACAAAAGAAGAATGGGACAAAAATATGGACTAGTGACTATGTGGCAGCGTTAGAAAAAAAAGAGGGTTATTTTATATCAAGATCTGCCCAGACCTGCACACACGGGCTCTATCCTGCTCCTATCCTTCCCTTCAGAAGTCACTTAGCTTGCCACGAGAATTTCCACAGACAGGCAACGTTCACTTTATAAAGTTGAAGTTCTGGCCAAGCAGTGAGGCCAAATGTTCTTAGTGACATCCAGAGAAATTTAGGCTGCGGAATGGGAATGATGTGTAAGGCCAGCTCCAGCCTAGAGCTGAGATTCATTTTGGAAGGCACTAAAACCCACATGATTTGTGCTTGCAAGAAGCGTTGTTTCTGGTTTTAAAGGATTTAATTCAAGTCTGGGTCATGTTTTCTAGGCAGTCTGGAGATATTCCAGGGGATTCAATTTGTGATATTAGCGCTTGCTTAATAGTGGGGGTATGTGTCCAACAGACAGGAAGCGCTCTGTAACATGTCGGGTCTGTGTTTAGAAATAGGCTGAAAAGATTTAGAAATTTTGTGGATTTGCCTGCCTTTGAAGTCGAATCAGCTTGAGCCAAAAAACTTTGAATGCAAGCTGGAAAGCCATTTTGGGGCTTTGTATTACTGTCATGGGCTTAAAGGAAAGCTCCTCCTCAATGTGACAGGCTGCTTCAGGCAGGCTTTGGCTCAAAAAAACGTCCTAACCGGGTACTTATGCTTCTAGAACTGCAGGAGAAATTTGGATTTGCCTCCTGATGGAGACCCTGTTCAACAGGGTCCCACAATACCTGTAAACTCTGCTCCTGGGCTGAGACCCACAGCATTGCCTCTTCTCCCTCCCCTGCTGCAGCCCCGAGGGTGAAAGCACCTTTTTACCTGTTCCCCTCATGTAGACAGCACATTCATAGCAGGAGTGGCAACTTGCTGACAAATAATATTCTGGGTGGTGCACCACACCTACATGCATGACGCTTCAGTTTGGACATTTGTGCTGGTTACTGTTGACACGAGCCTGCAAGCCCGGGCACAGGGCTGGTGGGGACACACGCCGTGGGGCTCTGCAGGAGGAGGAGCAGTGGGGGTTTGGAAAAAGCCAGTCCACATCAGTGATTTTGATATATCTTTGTGGTCTTCTGAACTGAGCTCCTCCACAGGGTGAAAGGCCCCCTCCCACAGCTGGGATAGTCCTGGACCGGAACGAAGGACCACAAGGAACTTCGCTGCCTGTATGTGCTGTAGCCCAACGTCTCCCACCATGTGGTGACATCTCCACCCTCCAGAACACCACCAGCAAAGACAGGGTCTTGCAGCAGTGCCCTTTCACAGCCGGGCAATGCCCCCGAGGGCCACTTGCACCCTCCCAGCCTCTCTGGGTTGGATGGAAAGAGGAGCGTCTTCTTTGTTCTTCCTTTTTACAGAAGTGGTGCGTTTTGGGGCACAAACCTCATATTATGTTGCTCCGAATTCAGACTCTCGTCTTACGGGTGGCGAAGCAGAGCAGCAGGAACGACACAGAAGCAGGAGGGGAGGAGGCACCCACCAACACTGCAGCACACAACGTGGTCCTTGTCACCCGGCTCCCTCTCATCTCCCTTTCTCCTTCTCTCTCTCACGCACGCACAAAGAGGTTAATATTTGGTTTAAAATAAAGCAGAGTAATTTAAAACACACACTTTGCAGGCAAACCAGTGTTCAGTGTAAACAAAGCATTAAACTGAAAAGATCCATATGCACTCGTTATCAGTTATTGCATTTTTTTTTAAAGGAAATCTAATACATTTAAAATAAACCCATAGCATGAAACAAAATAAACTATGGTCTTGGTTAGTTTGGTTTGATATTTTTATTTAATGAGGAAGAGAGTTCTGTGATAAAGTAATCCTTTCAGAGGGAAAGGCCTGGGCAACGGTGAACACGTCAGCCACATGTTGAGGGAAGATTAAAGTCTAACAAGCGTCTCTTTCCCACAGTTTTTGCAGCATTGCAATATTTCTGTGCTTAGGATAGCACAGAGTATCCTTCTGGAGAGGGGCCCCAGAGCCCCTGCAGCTCTTTGCAGAGGAGCCCTGTAAAGATCCACGAACAAGTCCATCACCTTCCAACGCTTAGGAGTCAAGGGAATCTGGTACAAACTGCCCACGCTATGCCCCTAGAAGGGGATCCAGACGTTGGGTTTTTTGATACAACGAAGTTTTGTGGGGAGTTTTACGAAGGAGCTAACGGCAGCTACCAGCATAACTCCCACGGGGAGTGGGAGGAAGGCATTTACCGTTTAAAGTCTGACTGTTTCTCATCTAAAAAGTTCTTTAACGATGTGGCTGGTACCAGCACGTTACCCATATCCCTTTTATCCAGTGCCACAACCTGCTTAGGAGAGGAGATGATAGTTAATTATACATGTAGATTAGTTATCAGCCCTAGATAAATTAGAAAATTTTCCTTTTTTTTTTTTTTTTTTTACAACCTCGTCTTCTGTTCGGCATTAGCTCAGGTATTTTATGTCCTGGTGTGAAGCTTCCCAGTTTAGTCTGAGGAAGAGTAGCCCCACTACACGGTAACCCAGTGCTGGGCCAGGGCACCTGCACCAGCCACCGGAGCTGCCAAGCCCGGGAAATCCTCAGCCTCTGCCATAGCAAATGCTCCCAGCCTGCGCGGTGCCCACCAGCACTAGCTGGGCTGGGCTGATGGCAGGTTGCATCTCTGCTCCATTGGTCAGAGCTTCCAACATGGGGCATACATTGGATTTACAGCCGAAAGCAACGGGGACACAAGGAGGAAAAGCCATCCCTGCAGCGCAGGGTGTAACACGATGCAGAGCAGCGTGGCTCTGGGCTCTTCAGGACGGGGCACACCTATCCCAGAGGTAATCTTCTGATGATCAAAGAAACCACTTCTAACCCACTGCTTTGTAGCTCATATACATGTTGGGCAGCAGGCAGAGAAGACCCCCTTTAAACCCAGCAGCCATGGCCTGGCATCCAAAACTGACTCCTGATTTGTGATTCTGAATTTAATGTGCACAATTACATAAAGTCCAGGCTGAGAAATTTCCAAAGATGCTAACTTGCTCTAATTAGCCCTAATTTTTGCCCTCTGACGAGAGGCCAAGGACTAACTAGCAAGCCGTGAAGTTCAGACCTGATTCTTGCCTGCCGTGAAGCTCAGCTATATTTCTGCTTGGCTCAGACCATCACCACAGGTGCTGCACAGGTCCATAGCTGAGTTATATAGTGTGGAGGAGGAGATGTCCTCTCTGCTTCGACAATAACCAGGGAAGGCTGAGGGCACAGTCAAGTGCTGCTTTGCCAGAATAGGCCACTTCTGTCTGAGTATTTTTAAATAGATGAAGTTCAGGAAGCAACAGGCATATAGAGGATACAGATACAGATGATACAGATACAGATAAACATACACATACAGAGGCAGTTCTGATGCAGTAACAACCAACAAGGTGGAGAGGCTCTGAGAGTCATGAGGAGTTGGGACAGGACAGATTTTTAACACAGATCAGCTATCCAGACCATCACATCACATGAGCCTTTAAATCTTCTTCTATTTTATGAGTATGCAGTCAGAGCCAATTGTGACAACTGTGGCTGAGCCGCTGGGAACACGACTCCCTTCTGAACAAAAACCACTCTGTTTTGTGAAAAATGGGAGTGATGAGGAAGATTGAAAGCAGGGAAGTGGAAGGGTTCAATATTGTCACAGTGTTAAATGTTTTGATTTCTCAGGAACAGCCTTTTAATGTGACTGCTTTTTAAGGGTTATTATCTACTGTAACGTGTTATTAACTAAAAAAACAATATTGACACAAAATGCTTGAGTCAAACTGAAATCTTTTTTAGTATCTTTCATGGAGAACTGTGGGGATTTTTGGTTGGGTTGGTTTTTTTTTCCCCTCTCATTCCTGTCTGGAAGAAAAGGAAATGCTGAAGTCCCGAACCCTAAGCGAAGTGAAGCATCTCTCTCTTTGGCGATGCTCTGTGCATGACGCCATACTCCGGGATGTCTGCTTTGCTGCTATTTGTACTTTACGAGCCGGCTTGCCTCACCTCCAGCCCTGTCCATGGACCTCTGCAAGCCTCTGGAGCAAGGAAACCAATAACTGGGAAGGTAACAGAGGATGTCCCAGTCTGATGGTTTGGCGGAGGCGAGCGGGAAGCGAAAGGGAGTCTGAGAGCCAGGGCAATGGGATTCTGTTCCTGCCTTCACTGTGGGCAGCTGCCCACAGTGCTTGCTCTCCCCTGCCCGCAGAGGCAGCAACGATGCTTTTTTCTCCATGACTAAATGCTTCAGGAGGCACAGGGCTACAGAATAACCCAGTGGGGTAAGTTTTGTCGTCATCTCCAGACATCAGTGCTGTAACAGTGCTGCAAAAAGCAGCAGTAAGAGTGGGAGCTTCTGGTTTAATACCTGGGGGTGGATGTTTGCACCTCCCTTTGGCTTGGAAAATGCCCAGTTCTGTAGAGCAGAAGCCTGGTGCAAGTGGACAAAGCTCCTGCTTCTGCTGCCTGTGCATCCTGTGTGTGAACGCAAGGAGGGAGTGGAAAAACAGACTCCCACCCCCTCTAATAAATAAGTGAGAGAAAGGGTAATTTCCTCTCGCCCTGGTGAGCAGTGGAGCTATCTGGCCCTGCGACATCTGCATGTTCTTACGGCTCAAGGAAGTGTATAATCCCATCCTCAAAGAAAGTGGTTTCTTATGGAAAACCTAAAGATCCCCACCCTGGATTTTGCAGGCGGCTGAAATGGTCGTCGCAACAGATGCTAGCAATTAGCCATGGAGAGGAGGCCTGCTGCAGGGGCTGCGGCAGCTGCCCTGGCACTTTGGGGTACACAGACCATGGGGGTGGCCGCACTGCCACTCCGGAGGGCACTAGGTTAGACCCAGAGCCAGCTGAGCACGGGGCTGGGGGAGGCAGAGGGAAACTGCTCCTCCAACACCCCAGAGAGAAACTTGGATAAGGATTGCCCAACCGAGACCCCCCAGTTCTCCTCCTCCTCCTCTTCTGAGCTGCATGTTGCCTTCAAGGAAGGGGTAGTAATGAGGCTGCAGGTGGACCAATACACGGCTAGAAACCCTGCAAGCGCAGGGCACCAGCATCCCATGCTGGTCAGAGCACCCCTTGTCAGGCACCCACATTGGTAGTGGCTGGGACCTGGGAGCCCCAAAAGACCCAAAAGTGGGGCTCTTCCACGGCCTCCTGCCTTGTCTCCCTTTTTAGAGGGTGAAGGGGGAAAGAGAAGAGGCTGAGCCTCGTAAATTCATGGTTTCAGGCTTTTCTGCCACAGCTGGGCATTCCTCGCATCCTTTGATGACTCTGGGAATCATGGCTTTTTGAAAATAATAAAAGCAAAGAAAGACATCGTTTGTTGGGCAGAGGGAGTATTTCCTGGCTCATATCCCCCGTGCTGTGTGCCCAGCTCCTCCATGGGCGCCCAGGAGCACCAGCAGGCAGGGGATGGCAGAGCTGCTCCCACAGGGGTCAGCCAGTGGCCACGAGCTGAACACAAAACAGCAGTGGTCCCCTGGCTTACCTCCGCCACACCTCTTGTCTACCCAGCTGGCAATTAAAAAAAAAAAAAAAAAAAAAGCTGTTAAAAGAATATAGATTAACTCCTCCCCTGGTCAATGGTTTCAAGAACACCAGGAGGGGACTGAAAGACCCACGGTCAGGCTGTGGCGGGGTAATGTCACCAGGTCTCACCGTCCCTACGGGAAGGCAGTTCACCCCATCCCCGGCAGAATGTGACTTGGAAAAGGCAGAAATTACAATCAGACTGTGAAGTTCACCAGGGACCTCATTATTGTTAATTACTTTAAACAGAAGATGTTGGATACTCTGGTGGTGGGGAAAAGGCACCGAGAAAGAGAGAGAAAGGGAAAGAAAACACAGTAAGCCTTGAAATCTGCTGGGAGAGAGGCTGATTTCCCAGCAGGGCTGTTTGAAGGTATCTCATCTGGAAACCCTCTTTCAGCCCCCCGGCTGGGGAAGGAGAGGGAGAGGCTGGGGGAGACGTGAGCCCACCACCTCCCAGGCTCCCCAGCTCCTGCCAGCTCTGCCGTGCTGCAGGCAGCCCCACAGCCCATTGCAGCCCCACATCCCATCGCAGCCCCACGACCCATCACAGCCCCACAGCCCATGGCTCCTGCTTGGGGCAAATCCTGCTGCCTCCTCACTTTGACTGTTGTCTGAGACAGAGACCACAACCCGGGTTAGCTTTGGTGCTTGACACTGCATCATGGGAAATCTTGCTTTTCCTGACTTGGTTGCAAATTCTGAACAAAGGGGGGCACTTTTGGAAGGAAATGCTTCAGCATTCCCTCCTTACAGAACATATTCCAGAGAAGAGATTACAAAAGCCTCCTCTCCTCTGCCATTTGCAATTAGTCACACCAAGGCCCTGGAGAGGACTATGCCTGAAGGTGTGCTGTGGGGGAGGTTGAAGGCAGGTCTCCCACTTCAGTGAATGGGAATCTGCCCGTTTTTATGGACCCATTTGCAGGTGCTAAGTGTGCATAGCCTTGGGCAAGACATTTATGTCTACAGGAATACTAAATGTCTTAGAGAGTGCAGAAAATTAACAGGCATGACTAAGGTATTGGATGTGTAATTTGCATGGATTCCACAATAATTAATTAAGCTTCAGCTAAAGGATAAGTTAAAACTCTAAAGTTAAAGGGAGTTAGCTCTGTGCTTGATTCCCAGCGAGAGCGCGAGAATCCCTGAAAACCACTTTGGAAAATTAGGGAGGAATATTCCTCCCCCACACGTGTACTGAACTTTGATATGTGTGTGTGGGCCTCCCAAATGAAAGAAGGGTGCTATTGGAGCAGGGTTTGGAACTGGGAAAAGCAAGCTGCAAAATTCAGATGCTGACGGTTCCCAAGGATCCAAGCCGAAGAGATGCTCTTGATAGGTAGAGGAGACATGGGTTTAACTGAGGATCCTCCATGAAGCAAAGGCGCAGGTCTGCATTACAAACCTTGCCCCTAACGGTGGGGGAGAGGGTAGCCAATTTTGGCCTATTAACATGTATTTAATGAAAGATGGTAATCAGATAGGCCCACTTTAAAAAGTATTTTAGGGCACCTTCTGGTTCACGCGAATTCTTCTGCAAATCAGATGCCAGTGTGGTGCTTTGCAGATCATAACTGGAGGTGTCACGTGGATTTCTAAAAGCCTGCTCCCTGGAAAGGGACAACTGTGAGATGCAAACCAAAAATCTAATGTTGGTACAATGCAACATGATCTAAAAAACATTAAGACGGTGATGAAACATTAACCAATTTGTAGACTATAAGAAGTTTTGCTATTATACAAAAAGAGGAGTCCTATGAATATCTAGGAGGTAGAAAAACATCATTATTATAACCTTAGAAAAAACTTGTACAATCTTATCTTCAGCTCTTTTGGAAGGTTGTTTGTACCTAGAAAGAAGATGTTTGTTTCTGAAAGAAGTTTACTTCTGAAGGGTGATGGAAAATCATAACTGAACTGGCTTGGCTGCTTGTAGGATCTCCTAGCACATGGGAATGAGGCAGCTCCTAAAGACTGTAACTCTGACAGCTGTAAAATTATTGCTTTTTAGAACAATCAGATAAAGTCAATGAGCCATCTACCTGTGCCATATCGTTTCTGTACTATCCACCTGTTTTCTTCCCTCTTGTTAAATGTTCCTGAAAAAGCAAGGCCAAGAAATTCTCCTGGAAAGACTGCATTGTAATAAAATGTAGCTTTTGCCCATTCTAGCACTTGGAAATTGTGTTTTGATTTATTATGTGTGGTTTGGCAAATCTGCTTTTGCAAGCTGCAGGCAATTGTCTGTAGAAACCATGCTTGCTCTGAATGCTATGAGCACAGAGGCCTCTGATGGGCTCCTTAGAGATCACTGTGAACGGAGCCAATAAAACAGAAAGCCAAAGGAAACATTTGTGTTACAGTCCAGGAGGAACCAGACCTTGGTTTTATCAGTCTCTTCAGTCTTCCGTGATGGAAACCTTCTCTAAATGTGCTCGTCATTAAGTCAAGGCAAATACACTCCGCATCCCCAGTCCAGAAAGTACAAAACTGCACACTGGCATGGCTACATCGCTGGAGTGTCAGCATCCCTGTTAGAAGGCTCATCCTCTTCCGGAGGGGGGAGGAAGGCTGATGTCGGGTGCGCAGTGGAGTGCTGGAACAGTGCCTGGGCAGACAGTGACCTGGTGCCCCCCACATCAACATGGTGGGGGGCAGTACAGCCAGGGTCCATGGGGCCTGAAAATCCTTATGTCGCGAGCTCTGCCAAATCGGTCTGCGGTCTCAGCCTGGTCCTATACAGCAGGTGCTCATGGCCCTACAGCCATCCTCGCTCCCAGCAGCATTTCTGCCTGCCCCTTCGGAAAGGTGTGTGCTCGTTGAGGCCAGACCGGTAGAGGCAACAGCCCCGGCTGGGAACTCAGGAAACACACGCGGTGCTTTTTGATCTGCTGCCTCCCTGGAAATTATCGGAGAGCTTACGTGCAGGGTGGCCCACGTGCACCAGCAAGCCGGGTGTGAGCAAACCCCACGCACCCACATTAGAAATGCTGTGGCTGGATAGTTTTTCCCAAGCTCCAGCCAGACCCAGAGCGCAGGACCTGCCAGGGCACAGCATATTTATGGAAGGGTAAAATTCCTCTCTCTGCGGGTCAAGGCCCATGCAACGTTCAAATCCCACTGAAGTGTATCCTGATCAAAGACCCTGGGACAGCATTTCAGCTCACTGTGGGTAGATACACTGCGAAAAGCCACGCAGCAAGTCTCATACTGAGATGCCCATTGCTGCTGATGTTGACACAGGAACCTGTCCTTGATCCTACCGGGCTTCAGGGTGATTATTCCTGTGGGTGCAGTTGCTCACGTGCATAAGTACGTGTGGGAATGGGGCCTTTGGCTGGTGCCACTTAGCAGAGTTTTTCTCACAGCCTTGACTAGGGTTTTACTCCTAAATCTCCTTAATGATCCCAAGACACTCCCACATTCATTCCCTGTTTAACCGGGCTAAGCAGAGCAATAACAAAGGGGTGAGGAAGCCACAAGTGCAGAAGGCTCAGCAAGGCACTTCAAGCGCTGGACTACAGTCCTAAGTAGCAGCGATTGCTTTTTCTGCTGGAATATTTGCTATCCTCACAGTTAAAGGTTATGGTTGTACTTTTTGACTAAGAAATGCCTGGATTTTCTTTCTGACTCTGCACTGTTAGGTATTGCGTGTTTCCAGCACAGTGTTGAGCTGTTGGCCACCAGCCCCTTCACAATGCAGCCACAGGGAACGTGATTTTTTTTCCCTTGTCAGTACAAAAATGGGGTTCCTTGTTTATAGCATCTTGATATTTAAGGAAAGCGAATAATCACCACAGAGTCTTTCCAGAAGAGCTGCCTCTTCACTGTTGCCAGGAGGAGGAAAGGACTTCCCTGTACGCTTCAAGGGAAGGACTCTGCGTCTGCATACTTTGCTGGTATTGGTGCTCTGGATGCAAAATTCAGAAAGGGTCCTCAATATCTAACTAGTCCAAGAACTCCTGGATCCCGTATGAAAGTTTTAGGGATTTACCCTGGTGGTCATTTCCCACTGGGCTTGCTGCCTCATGGAGGAGCTGCACAGCTGGGTGCTCTTCCAGATCAGCCAGCATCACCATGCCTAAAAGCTTCTGTCCCAGGAATGACGTTTCTGCTGCGATAGTGCTTGATAGGCAGACACGTACCTCCTGACCTTGGCCAAGCCCATGCAGACAGCAACCGTCCATGCAGCGCGCAGGCAGAAAAAGGTGACCTTTCCTACGCAGCACAGTGGTGTTTACTCCCAGCATAAGGGTCCTCCCAGGAACCCAGATATCCCTGTTCCAAAGCACCTTACCATCTTCTTCTGCCAGATCCAAATGGCCCTGGGAGGTAAGGAAGCACCACAGGCATTTCACAAACTCTGTGGTCCCCATGGATCACTGATGTCAGTCACTCAGCAGGACTTGCGCTTCGGCAACTAGCACAGGGTCTGGCACACAGTCTGCAGACAGACTGGAACATGTGTGCTGGGGCAGAGGCAGCTCCTGAATTTGTGTCCCTGTAAAGTGCTTTAAATGCTCGGTCATCCTTAGCATTGTCATTTCTTGGCAGTGTCTGCGTGCGCAATGCTACCAGTGGCACTCAACACGGAGCTGTGCCACGCTACACGGGCAAAATCAAGAGGAAAGATCATGCTGAAAGTGCGCAGAAGTCTCCTCTCGAGTGCTTACCCATATCGCTACCACTGCAGGCCACCAGGACCATTGCAAGCGAAAGATCTTCATGGCAAGTCCAGAAAAAGGTAAGCAGGCTGATGAACCTCCTGAAAAGTCAGAAAAAGAGCACAAAAATGCTATTTCAGGTGCCTGAAACACACAGGCACATCTGAACTCTCTTTTTCTGAGAGTCTGTATGGATGTGAATACCTTTACCTGTAGAAGGGAAATTATTGCCGAGCGGACATATCCTCAGGATGCAGCCCCCGGTGCAGCTATCTGACGTATGGATTGTGTGAGGGTGAAGGAGGGAGCTGCTCGCACACCCCCAGTAATCTGTCATCCCCAGGCTCAGGCTGCAGTGAACAAGTGCCAGCACCACGCACCATTTAATTAACCTTTCTACAAGTTGTAAGATGAGCCTTCTCCATTTGCCACAAGATTTATTTTCAGCCCTACATGATGGCAATAGAAAATAGATACTGCAATTTAACAGGAAAGGGAGCGTAATAGGGGCAACACGGTTCCATTAGGGAAATTGGTTTAGAACAATGTCGCGTTTTGATTTTTTTACAGTCTCCTGTAGCAAATTCATTCTGTTTCTCCTACGTCAAGGTTCACTGAGAAATACTCATGTCGTAATCGTTTCCCCTTAACACGTGTGTGAAATGCACCCCGGGCCTGTGAAGCAGAACTGCAGCGTCAGAGATTCACAGATGTTTTGCCTGCGCCATATGGCGTGTTAGGCACCATTCCCCGCAGAGCCCCCTTTGCGCTGAAAGTCAATGTTTTTCCCACACACGGGAAAACCAAATGGAGTGGCTATAAAAGGGAATAAGGAAGAACAAAACAATAACCAACAAATCAAAGAAAACTGGTCTGAAAAACCAACCCAAAAAGGTAGTAAGTAGACTTAGCTAGCATTGTGCACACTGGTGTAAAAAGCTGGCTGCACACTCTTCAGTGTATACTGCGAATTTAAAGCACGACTGAAGAACACGTTAGACAATATGCTAAGTTGTATCACGGCCATATATACTGTTGTCAGTTTGTACTCCAGTATTCAGGCACTTAACTACAGAGGGCTCTGGAGAAACAACTTTTTATTACTGTGTTTTGTCAGAGGGATGGAATATTGTCAACACAGCTTGCAAATATCGTTACTGGAAAACACAGAGTATTTCTACAGCATCTTTCATTTAAATCTGCCCGGTGCAGTGAGGTTTAATTCATTTTCGATTGACCAAAAAATAAACAGAAAAGAAATGTATTAAAGTAACATCAGAACTTCCCAAGTCCTCAGCCTATGTGACCTAACTCTGTCTGTCAATCATATAGACGTGTTCAAAAAGATTTTCTAAGGCCCTAATGTCAGTTAAACACCTATGGTAAATCCTGTTTGACCTTTCTGGGGGCAATGTACCTAGCTCCCAGCTACAGCTGGGCAAGTCTGCCCCAGGAGACATATCCAGCCTCGCTCTGCCCATCGCTTTGGGACACTCTGTAACAGCTTTTCACAAATGTATTCCTGATGTAGAAACAGCCCTTTAGGGCAGGATGCAAAGAGCATCAGCTCCAGTCAGAGCTATAAGCTGAGCATAAAAAGCAGCCCGCACCATTTCCTCCAGCCCCTCGGTTTTCCTTCGAGAACCTGCCAGCCAAAATCTGATCCAATCATGAATTAGCCCAAACTTGCTCAAGTGGAGGAGTCTGACCAGAAGGAAGAGACACAGCCCCATCTGAAAGCCTGTGGAGCTGCAACTGTGCTGTATGATGTGGGATTGAGGTGGGATTTTTTGCGGGGATGGTAAAGCCCTTCAGACCCCAAGCAGCTTTGGTCCTGGCAGTATCACAAGTGCTTCATGCATCTCCTGCAAACATGGCAAAACAGCCAGGACTAAGGAAAAGAAAACACTCCCAATGGAAAGCTGTACCTGTAGACAGTAAAAGGTATGTATACGTGGGTTCTCCAGCCCATGCAAATAGGAAGACCACTGATGTTCACTGTATATATATAGACTCTGATCGCCAGATCCTTTTCCTGTGGGCAAATGTTTTTTACACAGGACATCCCACAGGAGGGGCAACTCATTCATGTTGGACCTTCTGAGGTGGTGCCCCATCACTGCTGGTGTGAACAAGTCAAAGGCAGCAAATAACGATTTCAAGCCATCTTTCGGACATGCCAGGCTGAAGCGAACGCCTGAATCGTTTCACATTTTCACCCGTGTCAGCCTCCAGCCCTCGTAGCAGAGCCAACAGAGTGACTCTGGTGTAAAAGCAGAGCGATAGCGGAGCCCCCAGGCCCCCCACGCACACGCTATCGGAGAGAACTGGTACCAAGCTCCGCTGTGTAAACAACCAGGGCAAAGGAGAAGGAGGTGGTGGTGGGGTTAAATATCTGCTTTCTTTTACGAGACCACCTACAAAATGTTGCAAAGACCCCGCAACAAAAATAATCTGCCACGATTCCAGTGTTAGGCAAAATATAAACAAGTTAAGTGCTCTGTTAAAGAGAACATCTGGGAAGTTGCGGGCTGCACAGATGTTTTCACAAGTTGTTTTTTACAGAAAAGTAACCCTGCTAAGCTTCCTGCCTCTTCCATCTTCTCTCTCTTGACTGTGTTTATCAAGTTGAGATATAAACACATTAAAAAACCTTTAGAGGCCCGTCTCGCATTGTATTATTAATTTGGGATTGACTGAAGGTTGACAGCTGGTTTTGGTTTGACCCCTGGCTCTTTTAAAGTTACTCCACACGCATAATTAACCAGTTTTATCTTGATTGGATTTTACATACATACATATATATACAAACATGTATGTATGCAGTAGTTGACTAGAATTGACCATTAGACTCAGGACCCGGATAGCACAGGGTGCGCCGTGCCCCTGGGCAGCCAGGAGCAGGAGGTCACAGGTAGTTTCAGGAGCCCTGGGAGTGTGGCAGGGGCTGGCTGGATGGCCTGAAGAGTCGCTAGGTGAGGAAGATTGGTTGGCTGGGGAGGTACAAGGGGTATGGTGGTTAGGGCAGCTTTGATTTTAGCATCAGGCTCCCACAGCATAGAAAAAAATCTGAATTTTTAGATTTAAAAAAAGAAAAAGCATTTATCTTTTCTGAATTCTTTAAAAAAAAATCTTGTGGCATTAAAT
Source organism: Charadrius vociferus (assembly GCF_000708025.1). Lineage (NCBI taxonomy): Eukaryota > Metazoa > Chordata > Aves > Charadriiformes > Charadriidae > Charadrius > Charadrius vociferus. Next base: position 928,712 of record NW_009649927.1, read on the forward strand.
TATAAGAAGTAAATTAGGAAGGGTAATTGGAGGAGCAAATACTAAGATCGTCATAAAATACAAACATACCTATTCCTTGAAATACATGGGAAAATAAATTTGTCCACTGGGTCACTAGGAAGCAGAGCAATTAAACAAAGCAGTAATCTTATACCAGAACAGGTATTTGATCCTTTTAAATGTAAGTCTTTTCCACAGAGAGTGCTGGAGAGGCTTACTATATTCAGGTAATAAAAATAAGGCACCACAAGGACCTGAGGCGTTGAAAGAGGAGGTGCTGAAACAAATTAATAAATTAAGTTCTGTGAGTCACTGGAAGCAGATGCTAAATGCTAACAAGACCTGGATGAAGTGTTGGAGACCTCAGTGACTGGACTAACAAAAATATGCTCTCTCTCACTAAAACCGGTCCGTGTCTCAGAGGACTAGCAAGCCACAGAGGCTGGGCCAGTGTCTTCAAACCAGCCCCTATCTGCAAAGCGGGAAGGTCCAGGTCAGGGGGAGTCTACCTCAGACCTGCTAGGCTGGTTGAAATCCAAACAGAAAATAAATTTTTGAGGAACCTGAATGGTGATGATGGGCATAGTGACATGCAGTGGGGTCTGCTGCTGGAAGACTGAGTGTCTCCACTCTGCTTAGCCAGCCAGCCAGCAGCATGGCACCCGGGGGTGGTGGAAAAGATGGTAACAGGCAGTGTACGGTCTTGGTGCCATGTCCTTGCCAGCTCCACCATGCCCAGCAGCAGCTTTAGGGAAAACAGGGAGTTACTTCTGCCAAGCCAGAGGTGTAGCCAGGACCTCAGGGTTGGTGATCACATTGGGCGTGGGTGTAATACCAGGGGTGTAATACCAGTAGGGACATGGTCACCTCCGTGGTGTGGTGGAACCACAAGCAAATGTGAAACTGCTTGGCAGTGACACTGGCAGGACTGAGAAGTGGGAAAAGCAAGGGAAGATTAAAAAAGCTCAACAACTGTGCAAAGCATTTGAGATGCTTTAAGGTATTTCACCATTGGTGATGTAAAAGTATTACTAGAAACACCATCAAGAGGTTCCTCTGTTTCATTTAATACTTGCTTTTTATAGTGTTGCTTCAAAAAACAAAGTGTGATCAGGGCATTGCTGTTGGGACTGTTTGGAGAAACCTTGGAGTCAGTGTGGAGGAAGAGCAAAAGGGCTGCACGATGACGAGATGATTAGTGTAACCTGGGAAAATGAACCAATAAACTTGTAATAAGCAAGACAGCAGCTAGCTTCACACCACATTATCTGCTCTGCTCCTCCTTGGTCGAGAGCCTTCTAGGCTATCAGCTCAGTGGGGATTTTTGTCGGTCCCTGGGGAATGGGAAAGCCTTTGTTGTGCGGCTAAGTTGAGGTGCCTTGAAATAAGTCTGATTTTCTGCCTGTGCAGAAATAGCAACAGCCATTCAGCCATTGACACGTGCCCCATTATAAGCTGGATCTTGAGGAATTCCCAGCTCGGCTGCGCGGCTCGGGCCACAGGGAAGCTCTCGCTGGAAAGCAGAGCTGCATCTCCAGTCAGCTCACATTTCAGCGAACGGCTCCTAGCACCATCGACTGCTGCGGTGGAAATTCAAGCTGTGGAGCAACTTCCAGCTCCCTGTTCTACTGTGGCTGGCAAGAGACAAGAGGCACTTGGAGGCACAAAGCTCTCAGCCTCCAAAAGCGGTGTAGCTCACGCCTCCCGGCTCAGCAAAGCCCCAGCCTTTGGTAATGAAGTGGCAGTGATTAGCCATGGCCCAGGATGGTGTAGAGCGGAGTGGGAAGGCAGCTGCCAGCATGCGTGGGAGGGGGCAATGCCGGTGCCTTAGCCCCCAGCCACCACGGAGATGTGGCCCCCCAGGGCGTGATGCAGCCAAGCTGTGCCTGTTATGTGCCCACCATGGGTATCTGGAACCAGAAGGTGTGGTGGGACCCAGAAATGAGGGTCCTTCACAGCACTTTCTCAGGGTGCAGTATGCTTAAGCACAGCCCTCAAAATAAAGCCATTGTGATTTCACATCACAGAGTGCACAGAGCCTGAGGATTGTACTCCTGCTTGCTGGGGATGAAGCCAATTGATCGGAGAAGGCAAAGGAAACCCTGAAAGTGCTTTGCTGCTGTTTGATGAACAGCTTGTCAGAGCGGAGAGGAACCTCTAAACCCTGCATATTTCCCACTTGATTTTTTCTCCCATTTCAAAATTCTGGAGCAGTCAAAGGAAGCCAGAGATTTTGGGGGTGATGGCCCCTTGTCAGCTCTGCCCATCTGTACCAGTCTCCTGACATTTTAAAAAGTCACTGCACTCCTTTTCTCCCAAAGGGACAAGCAAGAATCAATTAAATTTTCAACCTGAGAAGACAAATATCCATTTTTCTCCAATCTAGGCATAGGAAGAAAATATTGAATTCTGCCTTGTTGATTGCAGAAGGATAACAAAGATTTGTCCCTTTTTCCCTCTCCTCCTGTCTCCTCCCCCTCCTCCCCCCCTTTTGATTTTATTCTGAAATGGTTTAGACAGTTTTGAATTTACCCTGGTGCAAAGCTAAGTATGATCAGAGGCTAAAGCAGAAGATTTACTGACGGTTGTGAGCATCATTTATCCCCAGAGGTACTGACAAGCGGGACCCTTGGTTTGCAGAGACACATGGCACTCCTGGCTCTGTTTCAGACCACATGCCTCACTGTCTCCCGAATCCCATGTTCAAATAAAGCCCCAAAACTCCGAGACAAATTCAAACAAATCTGCACATTTTGATCAGGTTTCATCATGCATCTTGGAGTTGTGTTGTGGATGTTCAAGAAAATGACCAGATGACATGGGTCGCCTTGTTACCAGGATCCCTCGCACATTTTATATAGCTGGCTTTGTTTGCATTCATTCTTGTGCCCCAAGATCAGGTCTTGGTATCACTGGCGAGGGACAGATATGTTCCTTTTGCAAAATCTGGATGAGTTCGGTTCAGTTTAGTTTTGCACCAGGGACAGAGATGGGGACTTTGCAGTAAACCCCACTCGACTGTGTTGTGAACTCAGAGGGTTTGGGCTGGAGATTGAGAGACAGATCTATCCCTGTGCAGCTGACTGGGTGATACCCTTTTTCACCTGAGGGATGGTGGTGTGCTTGGTCCGGGCTACGTGCTATAGCAATGGGTGACGACTGCTCCCTCTCTGCCCCCCACCTCCGCAGCTGCAGCCAGCCTGGGAATTTCTGTGCCCCTCTGGGAAAACACAGAGAAAAGCATTTCTTTCTTTAAATTGCAGCCAGCTACAGAAAGGGACTGTGCAATTGTTTGTGCAGTACCGAGTACAAAAAGGGCCCAGAGCTGAGGGCTGGCGCTGGGGGCTGCTGCTGCTGGAACAATAACCAGTGGCAGCAAACAATAGCTTTTGTCTGCTGGCAACAGCTAGTGACAGGGATGGGGGCAAGCAGCCCACACTCCTTGTCTCGCTCTCTGATTTTAGGGACACAGAGCAAAAGAGATGCTTTTGAGGAAAGCAGGCAGGACAAAATAACTTGGGAAATAAAGTGCTTCAAAATTCTCAGTGTCGCTCCTTCCTTCTGCTTTTCTAATGGTATAAGTAAACTGACGGTAAAGCCCCAGATTCCCACCACAGCCCTCAGCTCCTTGTTTCCAGACATCTCTGTCCACCATGTCCCAAAAATTAGGTGTCTTTTCTAGTCTGGAGCATGTCCGTGAACCAGTTCACAGCTTGACTACAGATAAATTTCTTGGTGAAGAAGTCAAGGTGGCTTCTTCAGGTGGCTTTGTCAGTGCACCAAGCTCCCTGGCCACCAGCGCTGGATGTGTCAGCATGTTCGTGGAAGGTAACTGGAGCTTTGTTAAAAGTCCTCTTTAAAATCCAGTTGTGCTCCCGAGTCTGTGAGAAATCACGGCTCTGACCTCCGTGAAGCTGCATGATGGGTGAAATGGGAGGCAATAACTAACAGAGGAGAAAGGTGACATTTGCACTAATATCCTGCTGGTGCTATTTGGGGCAAAGCAGGAGCCCGCTGGTAGCAAAGCAGCCTTATTTGCATAATAATCTGTGTGCCTCCACACTTCCACCAGAATCATTTATTGTTTAACTAGTTGTAGTAAAAATGCAGATATCAGCAGGTCGCATCGTTAGCCTTCCAGCCACTTACTCCCTGTGGTGCCAGTCACAGCCTTTGCTGTCCTGCAAGGAGAAAATGCCAATGTAAAAAGGTTTCATGCAGGAGACAGCCCCAGAATGGCTTAATTTGAGCTCATCTTTGCCAGTTGGAGCTGAACGCCAGAAATGAACACGCAAAAAACTATGCTGCTATTTCTCCCCCTTCGAGAAGCTGCTAAAAGAGGCAAACCTGCCTGGTGGTCCCAAGGACTGAGGAGCTACAAGGCTCCTCTACCCGCAAAGCATGATTGAAACAACGGCTTATTCTACCTGGGTTTGGCTTAAAATGTCACAGCCCTGGTATTTGATTGTTCAGAGTGACCAGGGTGCAGCAGAAGGGGGTTAACAACAGCCACCCTTGAACCTTTTTGCTCAAAACTCATCCCTGGTATCAGGTTTGATTCCATCTCTCCTTTTTATATAGCATGTGCCTGCACTTTGCCTGTCTCACTTCTCTTGTAGGGCTGAACAGATGCACAGCCACTGGGAAATATAAAAGAGCTTCTCTAATGAGCTTCATGACAACTCTTCCCACTCTGTTTTCACAAGTACTGGGAGAGGGATGGCTTTGCTCATAAGCAGACCTGCTAAAGATGGGAGTCAATTCAAACCCTGGCTGCGCCCGGTACTTTCTCCATGACCTTAGGACATCCTTTAAGCTGGCCAAGCCTCTTTCTCCCATCTCTAGCCCATGGAAGCGGCAATATTTTACACATTCCCTTTAATAAAGAACCATGAAACCTGCAAACAGAAGCTGCTGAGGATGTATCATTCTGTGGCTGGTCCATCCCGGGGTTGCAGGAAAGCTTGCAATCTGTTTCTCCAAACGGGAAGTAATCCCTGCTATTGTTTTTTCGGATTCATCTTTCTTTTTAAAACACAGCCACAAAACTTCATGTGAATTTGGACCTAATCCTCAAAAAGAAAGCATATTTGCACAGCTGAGTAGAGACCCCACTGAAGATTAGTGGTGTGTTTCAAGCAGACTACAAGCACTGATCAGGGACTTGTCTCGTCCATGAAAAACACCTGCTTCTTTGAGGTTCCTCTGCCTGCTGTGAGAAGAGGGGTAAGAAGCAACTCTGCCTAGAAAAGCACCACTCAGGAAAGCTTTTTCTGCTCCTGTAGCTGATTTTCACATGTGTTGTGTATTAAAAAGGATATGAGTTTGATGCTTTCTCGTTCCTGACATAAAATGAAATTTTTATGTATTATTTTTATTGGACTCAGCGGATCCCCGGTTTTCAGCCAGGGTCCTGTTGCGTTAGGCACAGTACAAGCACAGGGCTCAAGAGCTTATTGGGACCATAAGAGGAACGAATAAAGAATACCACTTTGATTTCAGTGCAGGTTTTAATGCACTGCTAAGGAGCACAGTTAAGATTTGTAGCTGGGAAAACTGTACACGTGAGGCTTAACCCAACAAAAAGGAGAGGTACTCTGATGCGGTCCAGGAATTGTTTTCCACAATGTTTTCAGAAGGTGGCATGCCAAAGAAGAGCAGCAACTTCAGATAGTGCCTGGCAAGCAGTTCTGGGGCAAAGACAGGCTGAAAAAGCTCAGTCAGTTTTGTTAAATTCTTGAGGCACTGGCATTTTTAGCTCACATAAACCGTGCTCTTGCTGCTGTAGCTGCAGAGACTGTTCACCTGCTCTCGCAAGCTTTGGATGCTCACTGCCCTGTGGGCTTTGGGGTATCGGGGGCTGTGAGGGCTGTACTGCCAGGACAGCGGGGTTTGCCCACGGGCACCCTGAGAAATAAAGAAGTGGGATAACTCTGCTCTTTGGGCTATGTGAGAGGTGGGCACACTCCCTAACGCCCCAATTTAAATTAAAAAAAAAAAAAGTTTCAGCTGCATGTGCTCCTGGGTGTAAGGGGCGCAGAGGCAGCGAGGAGCAGCACGGGCTGGTGGGGTTTTGGCGGCACCGTGGGAGGGTGGGAAACCTCAAGGCATGGGGTGAGGGTGGGACAGGGCTGGGGTCCCCTCGCAGGGCATCACTAGCACCTCGAGTGCCAGCCCCAGCCATTGGCGCCGGGAAGCAGCTAGTTGGGCATGGAGGGCACATGGGCCCCACTTTTGGGGCAGGCAGTATCCCAGGCGCAGGCAGCCCTGCAGTCCCGGGGGCAGCCTGAGCCAGCACTGCACCACAAGCGCATGCCGGCCCTGGCCTGAGCCTCTTGCTCCATTTTTTGGCTTGAAGCACCAGAGGAAAGCAAGTCTGCCCACCAGGCAGGAGGAGAGCCCTGGAGATTTGCCCCCTGCAAACCGCAACAAGCCACAGGCAAGCTGGCCATGCTCCGGCAAGCAAATTATGTGCATGAGGGAATTGATTGACCCCTTTCCTCAGGTTAGGGGACACTTCTACATCACCACACCCCCAGTGCCTACACCCTTCCCTCCCTTGAGTCCCCGGCATTCGGCACGCTCTGCCAGAAAGCTGGGGACAGAGCCTGGCCTGCGGCAGAGGCTGCCATGTCCCAGCCTGCTGGTGGCTGTCACCTGTCCTCAGGCATGACCCGGGCCAGGCAGATGCTCTGCTGTGAGTGCAGGCTGCGTTAACCTGTTTTGAAGTTGCTGCTTTAGCAACTTCTGGGACCAATATAGCTCCTCAAGGAGGAAAGCTCTGACCAAGGAATCCCCAAAGCCTGCTTTTTTCAGTGATGAGTACACGCTGTTTTCTTCAGCAGTTAATGGCTGCGAGGTGCTGGGGAGGGCTGGTGACTGTTGTGGCTGCCAAACAAGACCAGGGGTTTAGGAAACCTGCTTGTAAGGTACCTTGTGTTTCACATACCGTTCCTTGCTTTTATTTCAGGGGCTCAGAGAGTTTGGTCGCGGGCTGTTACTAATGCTGGATCTGTGATCAGCTGGTGCATCTCCAGTCTCCCGGGAAAGGATTTCTAATGAGGATGGAGGGCCCGGGGCTACGATGTGAAACAGAGACTGCTGCAGCACACAGAGAGTAGATAAGATCAATAGGAAATGCAGATTTGCAACACGTTAGAAATATGGCAGTTTCCACACAGACCCTGGGGAAAGGTTTTTTAAATCTTTTAAAGGAGTGGCAGAAAGACTATGTCTCATTTATATATATATATATATATTTATATATGTAGGTATGTGTATAACAATAAGAAGCAATCTGCCACCTCACCTCTAAAATATTTGCTGAGGATTGTGGAAATCTTTATCAGCTCGGTCAGGTTACTAAAACAGCTTTGTTTTCCTGCGGGAGACCTAAGCCGTACTGACCCACACCAAACGGAGCCCTGGGAAGGGGTGGGAAGCGTCCCCCAGCCCAGCCAGCCCCGCAGAGCCCACTGCAGCCAGCGTGGTGGGTCTCTGCCGGGCTGACCCCCACCTCGCTCCCCAGGGGCAGCGGCCACTGCTGTGGCTCCTCATGGCTGCTGGAGCAGTCGGAGGCGAGTGTTTGGGTCTTCCCTGCCACTTTTAGTTCCCCAGCAGGTTACAGAGCACTCGGCCAGCCCGCAGTTGTAAGTTGAAATCGCAAAGTATGAACAAAGAGTGAGGTGCGAGTTTTTAACAGCCAGGATAAGTGATTGCTGAAAGCATTCGCTGAAGGATAGTGTGAAGTTGCCACTGCCCAAAGCCTGTATAATTCAAGACTAGATCTTCTAAATCATCACTAAAATTCAGCCACACATTACTCAAGCTGGCGGAATAAAAGCTGAAGTGAAATTCCTGGGCTGCGTTACACAGATGGGCTGACTAGGTCGTGGTGTAGTCTCTCCTGGGCTTTAAGATCTTGAGTCTATTGCTGTAATGTACAAGAAACACCATGAGGAGTAATTCAGGTGTTGGCATCTTATCACCTGGTCTATCAGCACCTCCTTTCTGGTTGCCTGCTGTGTGAAAGGCGCAAGAAATACCATGATGTACTTGAAAGGTATTTAAAGTCTTGTTCATGC
>NW_009649927.1:936813-937145 GCF_000708025.1 Charadrius vociferus
TTCCTGCTAGGAGGGAAACTGCAACCTGCCCGAAGGCTGAGTGCAAGAGATAACTGCTACCCATAAATGCCCCCTTAGAAAAGGTGTGCCTTCTCACCACAGTCCCATGGAAGGAGGGCCTGAGATCCTGTAAGCTCCCATCTGACTACAGCTCCAGCCACTGCCACATGCAGGGCGATTATCCATTTGGAGATACTCCTCCAGAAAAACAGGTTGAGGGAAACTCACTATCATTCACGCTGAAAAAAATCCTCATGCTGTGAGACCAGAGCATGCCCCTGCAGAAGTGCAGATTTTGGTTCTGCATGGGGTAAGGGGGACAGAGCGAGTGG
>NW_009649927.1:937157-975680 GCF_000708025.1 Charadrius vociferus
TGAGCTGCAGATAACCTGGTACCTCCCAAGGCCAGTGACCACCTTCCTGCTCCCTTGGTCACCACGTCGCTGGGTGAATAGCCTGTGCTCCCCTCATGGTACCTGAGGTTGTGGTGTTAGCCTCCACACCCTGTGGGAGGGAGATGGACCATCATGGACCATACCCCATCATGGTCACCTGTGCCTACACAGAAAGGCTGAGGCAGCCCAACTCCGTGAGGAGCCTGATCCACTCCTGTGTTTGGTTTGGGGTTGGAAAGTTTCATTCTGTAATTAACAGCAGCGGATGTCATTTTCATGATTATGTTATTATCAGCAAAGGAGCTAACGATTTGTCCTGTAACACACACATAACCAGTTCCTACATGAGGACTAGAGCTGCCAGCCTGCCTGGCACGGCTCTCTGCTCCCGGAGCCGAAAGCAGTGTTCCCGGCGGTGTCGGGCTCCTCGTCGGCTGCTGGCCAGCCACCCAAGCGGGGAGCTCACACTTGGCAAGCACCCTACACGTCTGTCACTTTTCCTAGCAGGAGCTGTGGTGATGTGTCCTGCAACCCTGTGAGCTGAATACTAAAAGCATCAGGAAGTGCATTTGCAGCTAAAAATATCGCCAAGCAATTTGCCTGAGAAAGGAGCCTGTCCCCCCTTGGTTGGCAGCCAGATGACTTTGCCTCGATCGCCCCAGCCAGAGCTGCCTTGTGCAGTCCGTGTTTAGAACCATTTCAAATATTATAGTGTGGTAACGTTGGTGGCAGAGTTTAATCTCCCAGAGAATGGAAGCTGTGGGTGCTAAATCCTGGCACGGGGAAACGAGTCCAAAGTGCATTCCTTCAGCGAGACGACGAAAGCATGATCGCCAGCCCCTCAGCTTTACACTTTTATGTTGAAGTTTATGGTCTTAATCAGGTTCTCATACCACAATCTCTGTTCATTGAGAATGTTTATGATTGAGGGAATAGCAAACGAAATCCCCATTCATTCATCAGATTACTGTATGGTCATCACTTGTCTCCTAAATATGTAATAATTATAATACATGGTGCTTTGGCAGTATTTTTCATCCCAGAATTTCACTGACCATAAGCTCAGACTCTCCCCACTCCTAAGAACAGCAGCATAGATCTGACTCACCCTGCAAAATAAGAAGCATGGAAATCACAAACTCCTCGTACCTCCAGGACCAGGAAGCCAATTAAAAGGACACCTCACCACATGATTTTCAAGCTCATCTTGTAATTGTTTAGGAGCACGACTTACGATTTTTTAAATACGTGGCATTGGCAATCCAGCTTTCATTACCAAGATGAAGGCAGATTTAATGTACAAATTAACTCACAGATGCAATGAAACTATTTTTCTTTACCCTGACCCTCAATCCCCAGCCAGATATAAATCCCCAGCTGTGAGTCAATGGTACTTAATGTTCTCCCGTAATTGGGCTGGAGCTTATCTCCTTCTGCAAAAGCAGCTGCATCCAGGGTGCAGTGGTTTGCGTTTATCTCAAGAAAAATTACCAGTACGGGAAGCAGAGAGCCAAGGGACTGGGTAAGTGCGCTCTTGGTGGAGTGAGTTAATGTTTGATGGGCAGGTGATGGAGTAGGCTAATATTTGAACCTCTGGAGATTTAACTTCAAACACCCGCCGGGATTTGAGTCGGCTCTGATCTGTTATGGCCACTTGCCAGTTAAAGGACTTCTACAGAACAGAGGAGACTTCAGTCAGGCTGGCAGTCTCACTAGGATCTCCACCTGGCTTATAGAGGGCACCATGACCTTGGCGACCTCACAGCCCTGTCCCCAAAAACAGCAGATTGTCCCAGGGCTGCTGTGACAGAGAAAGAGCAAGTGAATTGATTCCAGCACGTGGGAAAGGGGCAGATCCAGCAATGCTGGGAGTGAGCTGGGGGGTCCCACAGGTCCTGCTTCAATGCCCTATTTCTAAAGTGTTGGTTTTCTCTGGTCGGAGGACGTGGTTTGAAATAATAGTTCAGATGTGTCCCCCAAGGTAGGAATTAACAGAGCTGCATAGGGAAGTCTGCAAAGTGCTAGACATTGTTGCTCAGAGCAGAAAGGACTCTGGGATGGCAGTATTATATTTGCTTTCCTCATGCTTTTAGTTTTGAGGAAAAAAGATGTTTTTAAACAAAGATTTCTAGGGTACAAGGTTTCTCCTGAATTTGCATCTGTTTGATCTATATCCCTCTGCTTCAGCACAAAGCCAATGTAGTTTTTTACATGCTCTGCACCCCTGTCTCTAGCTTTGATGAACTTCAGTCAAAATTAGCAACGAAATCTCCAACTTGCAGAGACCTCTTTACTCAGCCCAAATGATCATAGAACAGGGACATGCCTTCTGGGCTTTAGCCTCTTCTGGCCATGCTGTATAAGGAGAATGTGCCATCTCACCGGCTCCTTGCTCTGCTTTCAATACTCTCCTTGCATGGAGAAACCCCCAGGATGGGCAGAGGATCAGCGGAGGGACCTCTTGCACAGCTCCCAGTGCAGAATGCTGCTGGAAAAGAGTCCAGAAAGAAAGTCGGGATGTGGGGTGGTTTGCACTGGGTGTAAAGGATGAGTTTGGGGTTTTACTGTTCTTACTGCGACGCTGCACTTAAATGTGGCCTGCTTGGAGAGCAGCATATGACCCATGTGTACCTTGTCACATCCAATAGATCTCCCGTGAAAAGCTGAAAGCTCTCAATAGCAGCTGGGCCCCAGGGACCGTCACAAGGCTGAGCTGCGTGAATTAAATAACCAAGAGCAAAACCCACAACTCCTCTGACAGAGCCAGAACCCTGCCAAGAGTGCAGGGCTGCTCCAACCCTGCCCTTCTCTTTCCGCACCCATGGGACCAGACCTTCCCGATACGACTCTAGTCGCTCCAGTGACTCCAGAGAAACTACAATAGTTTAAATCAACACCATGTCTGGCCCTTTGTCTTAAATCTCCCGCCCAGACTTGATTTTATAGACGCCCGGGGTCGCGACAGAGTCCTCATCTGTCACAGTCAGGTTGCTCCCCTCCTATCCTAAATCAAACAAGCCCAACCGAGGGCAGCTCCTCTGTGGAAAGCTTTCTGCGCTGATTCCCCCCTCTTCCCTCCCTAATTGTTCGTTAACGTACGTAAATGATTTAACCAAATAGAGGCTGGAGTTTCCCTCTCCCCGAGGACGGGAATGTCGCTGGAGGAGGGGACGATCACAGATGGGTTCATCTGTATCTGATTCTGGATAAATATTTATTCTCCTTTCCCTTTTCCACACCCTTCTCACCCACAGGAACAACGACAGACCCTCCCCAGCTGCGGGGCAGCAGGGAAATATTATTAACCCCCATTTTACAGACACACAACTGGGGCAAAGGTGACTTAATCTCAAGCTGGGGGTAAGTCAGCGGTACTTCTACCACCGAGTCCGAGGGACTTTGGACAGGAGCAGTCAGAGTAAACAGCCAGAGCCAACAGCCAGAGCCAGCCTGGCTGCAGGCAGGAGCTGCCATCCCTGCCTGCATCACCGGGTAACCCTGGGGAGTGCCACTGTCCTCCTCAGAGCCTCGGCCACCACCAGCCTGAGTCACGGTTCCTCTCCCCTGGCTCACGGTTGCGCTCCCCAACACATGGAGGCTGACGTCAGCCCCTCCGACTTAACCCTGGGGAGGCACTGGGAAGTTTCATTAATTCGCGTTTGCAAAGCAGATTTAGAGTGCTGCCTACAATGAATTCTTTGTAGCAAGAGCTACAGCACGCAGCAAGATGCAGGGTGCAAAACATCCCCATGCCTTTTTTTTTTTTTCCTTGCCTTTTTTTTTTTTCTTTGCAAAAAGGAAAAATCAATGTTAGGCTTTTATTACAAAACAACAGACTACAGCCACCCTTTTTTCCCGGAATAATAATAATAATGCATTACGTCAGGTTAGTCAGTAGTTTTCACTAATCCGCAAGACATGCACTGCTGACCTCTGAGGTAATTTTGGATCATGCTCAAGCCAAATAAAGGCAGATTTGTGGCTGCAGGTGAGAGATCCTCTGAAAAACCATAAACGTAACCACAATGTCCTCTGGTTTGATCTGAACTCTGCCTGGCCTTCATCAGTTTTTCTGGCGCTAGTCCAGAAGCAAGACAGGCTAATGATTTAAAGGCATTGCACTATGATATGATGTAACTCAGCACAGGGTGATGGGTTTGTGAGGACAGTTAGCAGTAAGTTAGCAGTAAGTACCCAGGGCAGCAAACCATGGGCCACCCCTCCTGGATTGTAACTTGCTTCTCAGAGGACATTACGGGCTTGACTGGAACCATTCATGGCATGAATGTGTCCGATGATCACAGGACGTGTGAACATGCTCTTCTACAGGGCAGAAAATGCCCTTGTGAAATGCTACACACCCATTTTCTGCCTCCTGAAGGGTCAGCAAAATGGTTTGTGGCTTTGGTGGATGATGAATGAAGTCAAGAAAGAGGTGGGTAAGCCTGTGAGGGTGGTGGCAGTGCCTATGTCCATGACATGACATGATACACTGTGTGCCCAGAGAACTGCTTGCATCTCTGGCTCCAGTGACCCTGTGGCCTGGGCTCTGCATGGTGTCTTCTGTCATCTCCCCAGCGACTGCTTTCTGGGCTCATTAGATATATTTACCAGAGGTCCACTTGCCCACACTGTAATCCCTTCTCTGAGTAAGCTCTGAACCCCTGTGTTAATCTTGAGCCTGTACAGAAAATATTCCCCAGTCTGTTATGACTACAGGTCTGTCTGAGCTCTAATAAATCAGCGCGGCTCCAGTAGAGTAACATAGAGCTTGGGGAGTGCTGGGTGGGGAAATGTATATAAAAGGTAGTCCCAATCTTCCTTTAGCAGCCATTAATTACAGCCGGTGATGGGAGTAGGAAACAGCAGTCATGCTGGGATACCGCTGCGTGCAGCTCGGTCAGGGGAAGGCTGAAACCTGAAGGTAGAGAGGATAGGCACTGTGCAGTGGACTGGGGAGATATGTGAAGTTTAAAAACAATCTCACCTTGCAGTTAAGGGTTAATGCTTGTTTAAGCATTTGGTTTATGAGGTGACATCAGTAGGGTCAGTCACAAGCCCCATCTTTGTATGGCAAAGGCACAGGGAGAGAAGAGTGGAACACACGGGAGCACATTGGTAAATGGTACCAGCTCCAAGGGGCAACGTATTGACACCAGCCAAGCAATGTAGCATCTCCTCCACTTGAAGATGAATTTGCACTAAACAGAAGTCAGGAAGGACTTTGTTACGGAAAGCAGGTTTCCTGGCCCTGCAGTCAGGAGGACCAGGGTGCTCAGCTGAAGCTGGTGTTGGGTCAGCTGGCCGTTCGAAACACTCGGGAAAGATCTTTATTTATCAAACAGCTCACAAAGAAGCTTAGCCAGTGCCTCTAGAGTGATTTGACGCCAGCAACACTGTCATTGTTAACAGGAAAGGAGAAATGAGCAGTGTGGCAGGTTGGAATAGCACTCTTACAAAAGTGCATTGAAATCGGTGGTCAAATCATAGCTCCTGCTTCGCTTATGCAGCAGCTGCTGGTGCGTTTCCTCCCTCAACGAGTAAGTTTCTTCTTGCCAAGGTCTAAACTGAAGCACCTTCACTGCCCAGCTGGAACAAGCCAGGAGCACAGGTACAGCCTGTCCCGACGGCTTGGCGGCAACTTCTCACTATGCCACGATGACTTGTTTGCACGCTGCCTGGCTCCCACCAGGGTGACCCTGCTCCTGCCGGTACCAAAACAAAGCCGTGAGACGGCAGAGGCAGATATCCAGCTCCAAAAACTGGTGTTATCCTGTGATTGCTTTTCCTGACAATTGTTCAGGCCAGCCACAGAGGCTCACCTGGCCACTTTTGTACTGCCGAATACGTTATCAATTCAAGGCAACTTGGTACATTTTCTGGAGTGGAGGATTTGGCTCTCCAGCTCTGCTCAGTAAATTTCCATGTTGGCTTCATCTGGTGTGACTCCGCCATGGCTGGAGCGGTCCCACTGCCTCTGGACCTCCTTCCTGACTGCTGCTTCTCCATTTCAGCATTTGCACAGCATGGGATGCCAGAGCTGAGTCCATTGCCTTGGGAGAGTTTGAAGCCTGGAGCCTCGTGAGGTCTCCTAGCAGATTTATGCTTAAAATATCTCTGGGCTAAGAAGGTGTTAGGCTCTCTCAGAAGTGCTCTCTCTCCCATCTGCTTTTTCATGTAAAAACTGGAGGTGCCAAAAGCTGCTCAGAGGACTGTAGAGGAACGGCCAGGAAAGATGCCTGCAGTTGTCCCTCAGGCTTCTGCACAGAGAGCGTTTCACAGATGTGAAGTCATGAGTATGGCCATAAACATTTTAAGACACACCTGCCAAATAGTTCTGGAGTTTTCTAGTGAGAGCAAACCTTGCATAAATATCTAGGGAAAAAAATAATCAAGAAGATCCTCATTTTGTGGGTGGATCCAGTGAATTTGCTTTCTCTGTCTGTGATGAGCCCAGATTGTCATCTGCATCCTCTCCTATAAGCTCACTAACATTTATTTAGCTATATAAAACACAAATTACAGGCATATAAAAAAGTATGTTTCTGTCACACAAGCTCTACACACAAATACACACATTTCTCTTCTCATCTATTCCTACAACAACAAAGAACAGTGAGGGAGCTGCCAGCAGGCTATGGGATGGCTCCCATCTCCTCGCAGTGTGGGTGATCCCATCCTGACAAGGCTCCCACACACCCACCTCACATCTCCACCCTGGTGCAGGTCCCCTCTCTAATGGTCTTACCCTGGTGCTTTATTCCCCACTGTGCTGTTCACTTCATTATGGGAGTATTTGTGTCCCAAGACCTGGTGCTGTAAGCAGATGCCTACCTCTAACAACCCAGCCCCTAGCATAGCTCCCCTTGCCTTGATGTGATGGAGAGCGAGCTCTTTCCCCCTGCATAATCCCTGATAGCTTGGTCCACCTGCGTTTTTAATCACAACTGAGTAACCACCACGCTGGTGGTGGCTGGAGGGAATAAGACTCCTTAATCTTCCTGGGCTTTGGTTTGCTCTACCCTGAAGCAAGGACATTGCCTCCCTGGAGCATCCTCCTGGTGCCCTTTCCCTGGGCAAGCTCACGCTGTGCCTAGAGCCAGCGCAGGGCTCGGGGTCGGGGAGGGCCCATCTGCAGGGATTTAAGTGGCACCAAGGCATTCTGCCAACTAAATGTCTTTCATTATAAGCTCGGCAAAAAAGCCCTGAGATGCCTTAACCACATCTGAAGTGGTTCACAACCTGCTAGGCAAAGAAATGTGAAAATACACGGTACGTTGCAGCAGGGGCAGTGCTAGCACTGTAACTAAAAGGTAGGTCAGTATCGCTACATCACGCTACATCAGTGATGGGGGTAAGAGAAAAACAGATTACCTCCCCAACCTACACTCTTCCTAGTGTTTGTGTAGCTGTACAGGCAACTATATCTTGCAGCTGATGCAGCTTATCCCCATCAAGGAACAGGTTTAGACTACACCAGCAGGACAATCTGGATTTCTTTTTGCCAGGGTGGGGGCTGCATTTTGCCTGGGATAGCCCAGCAAGCCCTCTTCACCATAGGCAAGCCCTCGAGCAGCTGGGTCTCACCTTGTGATGGTGAATGGCCTTAACACATATCCTCTCCCTTCCTTGTGTGCGAGGCCGTGCTGTGGGGACGGGACGGGAAAGAAGGGGGCTCTGAACTGTTTCCAGCACTGAGCACCCAATCTGGGGTGAAAGACACTCTCTTCTACAGCTGAGGTTTTTTCATCCTCTTACTGCAGCCTGGCCATCTCTTGCTGTTCCTTTCTCTGAGCGATGCTCTTCAGGGAGATCACCCGGCCCTGGTAAGAAGTCTGACCTGCCACAGCCCCTACCAACCGTGCCCATCCAGGCTGCAGCCCACTTCTCAGAGGGGCTTGGAGACCCACGCAGTGGGTCCTTTCTCTCCCCCCTTGCTCTGGAGGAGAGGGAACCAGGCCCAGGCACCCCAGGTCAAGGTGGGCAGTGTGCTTTGGGGAAACTCGGACAACTTGCTGCAGGTGCAGAGAAGCAGGTCTGTGCTCCTTCAGCCAGCATCCCCCTGCTTTGCCTCCCACCCATCCGCCTGGGCTCGGGCAGAGGCAGAACCAGTTTTAGTCATTGCCTCATTTCCTCACCCGTGGGTGAACCTCAGCGTGACCCTGGTGCCACGGAGTTACATACCTCCTGCTCTTCGCCCCCGCTCAAAGGCAGGCAGCCCCCAGAGTGATCCTGCTCCGACAAGGAAGAGGCGTCTAGACACAGATTAGGCAAACAGCTAAAGCACAAGACCAGAAACTGAAAAGGAAAAGAAAAAAAAAAAAAAAAAGAGCTCCCCAGCTCTGTCTGCCACCAATTCCTATGAGGTCTGGGGCAAGGAAGGGAACTTCTTTACGTCTTTGTCTTCCTCACCTGTGTAGCATGGGATAATATTTCCCTTTCTGGCGAGGCCATGGTCAGAGTTAATTAGCATTTGAAAAGTGCTTTGAAATGGAAGATGCATCTGGAAAAGGGAAGTATTATTACTGGAATTGAGTAAGTGGCTTGCAGGGTAGGGAAGCATTTCACTTCTTTTTCCCTGTGCGTGGAATAGCCTGGAGGATACTGGGATTTCTTCAGATTTATACTTTATTCAAGCATGTAATACATATCAGGTATCTAAAACTGAACTTGGTTTGGATATTTATTCCATTAAATATTGGATTGCAGATACATGAAATCCAAGCTATGTTATCCAGACAAATAAATCACATGACACTGGGGCTCTTCCCCTACCGGCACCAACTCTTCTGGCGTGACTGCCCAAGGACAGGCATTTCAAATCTGTTTTTCGTGACTCCTTGTGCAGGATTTTGAAATGTACTCTAGGTTTGCCAGTAAAACAAGCTCTTGCAAGAGTCTCCAGCAAGCAAAGCAAGAGTCCTGAAACAAGTATATGTTAAAAAAAAATCAAATGAATGTGCTTTGTTTGCTCAGGCCATGATTCTGCAGGTTGTTTTAAAGTATTCATTTGTAGTCTCGTGATTAATCCTACTGAAGCAAATGGAACTATTTCTGGGCAGAATCAGGCAGACGCTTTAATACCCTGCTGAATACGGCTTCCAATTATTATTTCATCAGCCCAAGTGCTCTTGTACTTTATTTTAAAGACTTCCTGTGTATTGTTTCACTGTCTTCCCCTGTATGCTCTAATGCCAAATGCTGCTGAGCCTAGGTTGGAAACACACCACCTCTGTTACCCATGAAACATGCATTAGTTTATAAAAAATGTGTTTTCCGTTCCAAGAAACCTCCATTAAATTAAAAAAAAAAAAAAAAAAAAGATATGTGGCACATTTTCAAAGCCGTGCTGGGTTGTGGGGGTGGTGGTTCTTAGCTACATGTCTCTCATTAACTTCATTTGAAATTGTCTGTCTACCCATGCAGCTGTGGCACCATGATCTGAAAATCCATTCTGGAAACAGAGTTGTCAAGTGTAGACACAGGGGTTGGGATTGATGCAGAGCTCGCACATCCCGAGCTTAGCTGGTTTCAATTCCATGGAGGTGAGTGGTTCTACCCTTGAGTGACTCCTGCACGCACACAGGCAAATCACAGATATTTTAAATGAATGTCATGGTTTAGGCCAAATCAGCTGCTGGGAACCTGGGGGGCCCCAGATGGGACTGACAGATGCTCCCCTCTACCCCTCTTCAAAGAGAGGGGCAGAGGAGGAAAAAGAGACTTATGAGTTTAGAAGGAACTAAGCTACTTTAATGAAATATTAATAATAAAATAAAAAAGAAATAATGAAATATATACAAAACCATATCAAGCTCCCGAGATGACAATCACGACACCGGCTGGCACTGGGGCAGTCCCATGGTTGGCAGATTAATTGGCACCCAACGTGGCAGGACAATGAATAAGGATGTGATGCAAGTATCTAACAGATCCCACTTGGAGAGGAGAATTCAGGTTAAATCAATGTATTAATCCAAGCCCAGGGGTTATTTTCCTTTCACTGAGCCATCAGCCGCCGGTCAGTCTTCATTGGATCAGCAGGCTCCACCCCAGCTAAGAGAGGTGCTGAATATGGGATAATCAGAAGATATTTAGACTAACTGCAGCTCTGCTCCCTGGCTGGGTCTGTGTCTTTTCTGAGCCTTGGGGCAAGGCCCCCACCATACCCAGGCATGGGCAAAACCCCACAGTTTGCAGCCACCAGCCCGTGGCCACAGCCTGCACCCTGCACTTGTGCAGTGCCTCACAGGGAAGAGGCCAGGAGGAAAATGGTTGTCAGGGCTCTGGACTGGTTAGTGTGGTGGTCTGCAGGGTGATTGCCCTGGATTTTGATCTCTGACGTATTGATTGCGAAGGGACCTTCAAAGGCAAGCCCAGAGGTATGGCTGCACGCCTGAGGGAAGGTGGCAGCCATGGGCACTGTGCCATAGCTACCTGTGGTAATTGCCTATGTTCACAGGTTATACCGTAGCACAGGTAGACAGGAGGCTCCTTAGCTGGCTGAGCCACTTGCCCCATCGGCAAGTGGGTGACCATGGGCCTTCACCACAGAATAATGCACAATGTGGCAAATCCAACCCAGGACATTCATCTTCTCAGCTCCTAAGCCTCTGTCTGTCTAATTCTCCTCTGAAGGATTCCTGTGGAGTTAGCACAACTATCTGCTGAATCGTATCTAGGACTGGTGGCAGGAGAGCTGCTGCTGGTCCTCTGCGAGTAGAGGCAAATGCTGTCACCTGTCTGTGCCACAGCAATGAGGGCAAAGCAATGTTAGCTGCCATGAGTGGTAGCCTAGGAGGTGCCCAGGCTGGCAGTGGCCAGCTCCTGCACTGGCCCTGCTGCAGGAAAGCATCTGCACCAGCCCACATCTGCTTGGAGCAACTAGCACAGCACAGGGATGACACATGGCTCCCGTTGCAAGTGTGATCAATGAAACCCCTCTTTTTTATTTTGCTTTCTTCTGCCTGATGTTGGACCTGATCCCTGTGAAATGTCCCCTCTGACAAAGTCTCTGCTTCCCCTAACGATGCTGCAGT
Source organism: Charadrius vociferus (assembly GCF_000708025.1). Taxonomy (NCBI): domain Eukaryota; kingdom Metazoa; phylum Chordata; class Aves; order Charadriiformes; family Charadriidae; genus Charadrius; species Charadrius vociferus. The sequence goes on from NW_009649927.1 coordinate 948,218, forward strand.
GCTAAGTTGGATGGAAAGCAATGTGAACACCGAAGTAAAGTAGTATGAACTGATCCATCTGAGTCAGCTCTAACCCTGTTTAACTCAGCATCTCATCATGAGGACACGTGCCTCCCACTTCACTCTCAGAGGCAAAAATAAGTAAAGGATAGGCAAAGATAAGTTAAAACCCATTGCTCCTGGGTTCCTCTGACTCATGGTTTGGGTTGTATGAGTCAGGGTGTGTTTTCTTCCCCATCCTTACAAAGCTTGCTCCTGATAGCAGTGACAGGAGTGCCAGCCTGTGTGATCCACGGGAGACCCAGCTGCTTGCTGTTAATGTTTAATGACAGCTCTGCAAGCTGGGGATATTCTCAGACTCTATTTTAGCTGGTCAGGTTTCATACAAACTGTTTTCAGCAAACATTGTAAATCTACAGAGCATTAAGTTATTTAGTAACACTGGGCCAGCTTCAGAGGAGATTAAAGAAAATTTGGTGTGAGTTACTCCTTCCAAAGGGTTTCCCACATCCAGGCTTGATATTTTTCACATATGCAAAACTCACCATCTATTGCTGTGGTGCTTCTGCGGTAACAAATGTGTATGCAACAGCCTGCACCAAAGGGTCAGTGCCGAACGGGACATGGATGCTCTCCTCGTCTCTCCCAAGCAGGTTACTATTCTGTCAGCATAGTCCTGCACGAGAAGTGGTGTCAGATGGTTTCCTAGCGTAAATTACTGCAGCTCCATTATGTTAGGCCAATTGATATCAGCTGAGAATTCAGACAGCTAATTTTTAACCTTCTCCAATTTCCCTTTGGTTCATGAAACCATTTCCTGCCCCAGTCCCTCTGACAGTCCCCTTGTGCTCCTCCAAGCATCTACCCAGTAGAGAGAAAAAGTTAGACAAGACGTTTAGGAAGCTCAGAGCTTAAGATCATGCAAATAGGATTTAATGGACTCTCATGATCTTAAACTAGTATTACCTATATGCCCAGCCTTCCAGGAGAAAAGATAGGTCAGATCAGCTCGGCTAGGAATTTGAGCCCTTAGACCAAATTCTGCCTTCAGTTAAATCTCATCATAGCCATAGACGTATAGCTCAGGGAGAATGTGATGCCTCCACTCTCCACCACAACCTTGACCAAGGACTTATCTGAGGTGCGTATATTTTCTGCGGATATTATTGGCAATTCACATCCAAGAAAGACAATTGTAACTGAGAGCAACTGCATGGAAATTTCAAAGCACAGGATTTGGCCCTGGCTGTCTCGATGTTCTATGAAGACCTTGAAAGACCTTGAAAAGGTCATTTCTTTCGCTTTGTGAGGAAGGTGAGCGTGTACAAAGATTTAGGAAACTCTTTGTGCATGCAGTGGTGGGTTCACCACAAGGGATAGCTGTCTTTGACAGCCATGAACGTGGACAACGTGAGGAGACCAGGCCAGTGCCTTTTGGGTGCAAGGACAAAATGGACCAAAGGCTGTCCGAGCCCTGAAGACAAATCTAAACACGTTCCTCCCTCCTCAAAACCTTGGAGGCTATTAAATGTCTGCCAAGGTGTATTCCATCCCTAACTGGGAGAGGGCTGAACAGTGACAATCTGAATATCACGAGAGGAAGGGCAGGAATAAACCCCAACCTGGCAGGCTGTCTGCAACCACAAGAACTCCTGGCCCCACGTTGCTCAGAGAGCTAGGGCCTTCACTGTGCTCCTTATCGTCACTAACAGGGACAGGGTGGTCCTCCCCATATCTCCCACAGAGCTGCTTCCAGTGATGGAAAGAGGTCCACTTCATGTGTAAAGTTACACGTACTTAGCTGTCGGACACTCACAAATGCAAAGCTATGCTGTAATATTATAGGAACAAGCTTTGCCTGGAGGTCGCTGGTCCTGCTTGCTCCCAGGTTATGCTGGAAAAGTGCAAGACAGCCTCATCCCTGGAGCTGAACTATTCAAAAGCCCAGGGTTGTTTGGACACAGAGTTCATAGGTTCAAACCTGTGCCTAGTGCTGATTGTAGGTCACGGCAAGGGAGAGGTGAGCCAGCACGGTGGAGGAGGCAGGAGCTGGCTGGGGTGGGCAGTGGGACGCTGGCGCTGTGGGGCAGCTTCTGTTGGCAATGGCTTTAAGGCTTACTTTTGGCCCCAAGTGATGGTGTTGGTTTCTGCCGGGGATGCACCCAAAGTGTGCTGCTACTGTCTTCTTTTTCCTTCCCTCAATCCTGTTTAAAAGCATTCCTTTTGCAGGAAAAAGATTCTCTCTGTTAAACTAGGAGTGTTGTCAGTGGCCACTGTAAGTAACCATAATAATCTGTAAGGCAACGTGCAGCTCTGATGTGCAAATGGGATTTAGGGAAGCCTCGCTAACAGGATAACACAGACAGCATTTAAGCTGAGTTTCAAACTGATCGTGACGCTTCACTTGACAAATGTCTGGTTTTGAACTTTTTTAAGCCTTCAGGGCTTTAAGCGGAGAATGTCAGCCTCCTGCAGAATAAATCCTTAATATTTTGGGCTTTCGTCTAGGAAGAGGAAAAAAACTCTTAGCAGAGAAGAAGCCAAAAAGAATATCTGATTTCATTGCTTTCATCATATACCACTACGTACCATTTATTTTCTCTCAGAAGCCAGGGGCATATCTTCTCTAAATATTTACCTACTTTCTTTCTAAGGGCATGTCTGCACTGCATTCACCACACTGATTTGTGTTGTAGACATAGCCGCCTCACTTTTGACCTAATACATCTAATACATGCAGGCTCTAATAGCAGCCTAATAAAACGAAGGTCTCATAGTTCCAGTGTGAGGTCAGGGTAGCCTGCCACATCTGCTGGGAATATCTTCCAGCCATTGCTCAGTGCCAAGCCGGCCACCCTAAAGCTGCACTGCAGGTCTTGCAGTGAAACTGGAGACAAGTAGGCTTTACTGGACACTAGAAGTTTGGCCAGAGGAAATCCTTCATCCACATGGATCATTACTGACTTTCTGAAATGGAGCCACAGCTGCTGGGTCTCCCTCTGCCTCCATGTTTGCCTGCTGGTCAACCCAGACAAGCAGAGGCTGTGCCATCTCCATCCCTGGAGGCTTTCAAGCCCTGAACGGATCAAACTCGAGCAACCTGACCTAACCTCAAAGCTGGCCGGACCTTGAGTTGGTCTAAAGACTCCTGAGGTCCCTCCCAGCCTGAATTATCCTGAGATCCCATGATCCTAGCCCAGAGATGCCCTTGTTGACCTCTTGGAGGTCTTGGACCCATCTCTGTCCTAGCAAAAACTACAAGGCTTTGTACTCTGAGCTTTTTCTACCTCAGTATCAGAAACTAAAGGTGTGACTATATCAAAGACTTTGTTTTTACCTCACTTTCCCACAGGCAGGCAGTATTGATCTCTCCATCCTAGAAAGGAAACTAAGGCACACTCGGGTGCCATAAGATGGCTTTGGTCAAGGAAGTAGAAAAAAATCAAAGCTAATGGATCATTGTAAGGAAAATAAGGATGGGTGACCAAAGGCTCACAATGACTGTCTGGTTTGATCAGTACTGCGGGAGGCCTCTGGCTTATCTTAACTGAAGCCCAACAGAGATTCCTGTTCAAAAGTACACTCTCACATTGTGACTGCAAACCCTGGTGCACACCCCACTTGTCCTCAGAATTACTGATCACCTCAGCAACCTTCCTGCTGCCCAGGACAAGCAATGTTTTAAAATGTTTCTTTCAATTTTTTGACCCTCATGTCTTTCTGAAGTTGTATCTGTCTTGCTGTGCACGATGCTATGTAGCTAGTCTGAGAGCCTTCGTCTTCCAGTATATGTGGCACAATCTGCAAACCAAGTAGAGGATGAGGGCTTGGAAGCCATAGCTCTGCTCCCAATATTGGCATTGCTTTTGCTTTGTGTGAGCTTGCTTACACCAGTCCCTCTCTCTGCTTCCCTCTGTAGAAGGTGGAAACAAGTCGCAACCCACAGTGATGTGAGTAGGGGAACATTTGCATGTGCAGGTGCAAGAAAAGAGCGAAGTACTCCATGCATTAAAACAGCCCCATCTCCTTACCTCATCTTCTCCGGAGAGGACAGATCCAGCATTACTAAACTTCCAGCCTAGTTATGTTTCCTCCATCCCCTGCAGCACTCTAGCTGTGCTCCACTGTATTTTTTCTGCTTCAGTTGCCTCCTTTCTGTAGCAGGCAGAGCCACCCACCTACTCCAAAGGCAGCCCCAGCCAGCCATTACGCCGGGCACTCTTCTTCCCCCTGACCTACAGGAAGGACTCTGGCTAGCCTTTTTTTTTTCCCTCTAGGCACTCTTTCAGAAACTTTGGGGAACACTTAGTACTTAGCTGCCTAAATGGAGCTCTAAGTCTCTAAAGTGCTCGTGCTCCTAGCAGTGCTGCCCTTTCAGCTCAACTACCAACTCTTCACTTCCCAAAGGCAAGAGGGAGATGAAGCCTTCCCTGAGCCTCTAGTTAATGTGGGGGAATTATTTCGGGAGCCTTAGAAGACCCATTTTCTGTGGTTTCCATGAAATTTAAGAACCTGTTCACTTAGGTCTTTCTAAAATGGGGGTTGGGTGCTCTTGGGAAATTTGCCTGTGGTCTCCTCCCAGACTTTGCAGTAGGTTCATCTGAAATGTCTTTACATGTGAATGACATCTACACGTGAGCCAGACACCCTGGGCTCAGTTAACAGAGATAAACAGGCATTTACAGGAAACAATTAATCTTCTCCTACGGTAGATACCTAAAATAGCCCAAAGCAATCACAAAACGACTTCTTTCCTCCATAAACTATAAATTTAATCTAGAAAAACAGCTCATCCCTCAACACATATTGGAGGATTCAGTTGCCTGGTAATTTTTGAGCTGCCCTGCCTTACCTTAGACATTCACAGGGGCAAGCGGGTATATACATATACGTACAGGAGCCTGTGTTGTCTTGTTACCTGCGGGAGGCAAATGCCCTTCCAGCATGTCACCTGAACACCAGACAAAGGATCCTGGACTCACTGTACTGTTCCCAACAAGATGAGGGTTGCTACTTTTGGGGTGGCTGGAATAATTTCCCTTCATTGCATCCCTGTATTTGTATCCTATATGTTAACAAAAATGGTCCGTGCTGGTATAGCTGAAAACCAATAATTTGGCCCACAGTGCTGCACAACAAAGCAGTGATTAGTGAAATAATAGTTGATTTTATTAAAAAGAAAATATATCGAGTGAGCTTCATGGCAACTGCCACAGCAATGCGCAGGGGCATCACTCTGGTTCTGCAGATAACTACCCCAGCCAGAAAATGTATGCAAGATGTCACGTTACAAGTGTTACATCATCAGGAAAAAATCTCAATGGCTGATCATCGCCTGAGGGGGATGTCAGTGTTCCCAGCTTCTGTGCAGAAAGAAGTCTTACAGGAATTAACTCTTTCCTAGGTGATGCACACCGCTAGACTTCACCAGTATTTTTTCCACCTTGCTTGCCTAAAATGAATTATCGTTCTCTTACTTTCCATTTTTGTCTTTCACTCAAGCCATAAATGGTGTGACTTTGCAGTGACAGCTATCTATCAGAGTTGCTGTGTGACTCAGGATGTTTTCTCCTCCACCTCACTAGTGGACTTCTGCTGGATGCTGGATGTTCACCACACACACCGTTCCCATAGAAGGCAATAAATGTTATCTGCTAAACGAACTCCAGGCAGCCACCCTGCTCTCTGGAGAGCAGCCCTTTGTCTTACATGAAGAAATACTCCCTGTGCATTGCAAAAATGACCCATCCTGTGGTAATACCCAAGTCAGTGTGAACATATGTCTGTTTTCCCTGAAATATGTTCTGGGGGATGCAATGATAAAATGGGTTTTTACCAACTCAGAGATCACACGCTACAGCTAGTTACTGCTGACATTAAGGGACCAGTGCCGCAGGGATCAATGCCTTCTACAGCCCCATGCCTGGGCAGGGCAGACCTTTCCCAGTGAGGAAATCCCCCCTCATGTGGAGGAGATGGAAGTGGCAGTGCCTTTTCCCAAGTTTCCATCGACTCCAGGCAATCTCCAGCCCCATAAAAATGACCTTTCTAAGTCAGGGGAACAATGGATAGAATATATTTCCTTCTCCTCCTTGACATTTTGTACATAGAGATGATGTTCTCAGTCCCCAGCAGGTGCCAAGGCATCCGAGCTGTTCTTCATGCTGGATTGCTGTGGTCTGTGCCTGGAAACCGGAGTCCAAACAGTTCCTGCTATTAATGCAGGCTCCAGCCGGTTGAAAATTCACCTTTGTGCCCTGTGCCAGGCTCACACCGGGCAGGAGGATGTGGCCTGTGAGACAGAAGTGCCTGTAACCTCTTCCCTCCCATCTGCATTTGTTCTCAGTTATTTTGCATCCCTCTTGCTTTCTTGGTTAGGTAGGACACAAATTCCTAAGTACATTGTTTCATTTTACTCCTTTTTTTTCCCCGATGCAGAACTATGCTGCTGCGTCTCTCAGTCTCTCCAGCCTCTCCAAGCTCTCTACTGCATGGGCAGCATAGTCCACCTCCCCACTTAAATACACTACTGAGTCTCTTTTTAGGTTATCTTAAATGTGTGGTCTATGTCCAGAAACACACCACTTCCTAGTTATCCAGTTTGCCACTGGCATGGGTTTTGCCCTTTTATTCACATCAAGAGGCCCAGTAAACTTGTGCTTACTTCTTCTAGGGGTCTTCCTCACTTTTGTCCTCTTCATCATAACCCTTCCTGCACACCAGCTCCTGACGACACCCTCTCACTGTCTCCCTGCTTTTTCTTTCTTGTGCATTCAAACGTTATTTCTCTCCTCAGCTCTCACATGCCTTCCCCCTCTCAGCTCCTCAGCTGTTATCTCCTGCCAAGCTGTGCCATGCTGTAGAGTCGCTGAGCAAAGTCAGGGGGGATTGATTACCCTTCCCTCCTCACGGCCACCAAGGCCAGAGCTTGTAGACACCTCCTGGACACCAAAGCAGCCAGGGCCCAGGGGATAGGTGCCCTCAGCATCTCAGTCCCCAGGACTCTCTCCAACACCTTGGCCCCTTCCTTCCTTCCTTCCTCCCTTCCCTCCCTTCCTCCCTTCCTCTCTTTCTCCCTTTCTTTTTCTCTTTCTCTTTCCTTTCTTCTTTCTTTATTTTCTGTATTTCTTTATTCCTTCCTTATTTCCTACCTTCCTCTCTTCCTCTCTTTCTCTCTTCCTCTCTTTCTTTCTCCCTTTCTCCCTTTCTCTCTTTCTCTCTTTCCTCCTTCCTTCCTTCCTTCCTTCCTTCCTTTCTTCCTTCCTTTCTTCCTTCCTTCTTCCCTCCCTCCCTCCCTCCGTCCCTTCTTTCCTCCTTTCTCTCAAATTCAGTTCTTTTATTCTCTTTATTCTCTGTGCAAGCTCTAAGTCTCCAGGCAAGTGACTTACTTTCCCCCGGAGGAACTAAAGCCCCCCCAACACAAAGTACATACTGCGCTGCCCCTGAATGTCTCGATTCAGGAAGCTTTGAGCTCCCATTGTTTGCAGTTCACAGAGTTCACCTGCATTTTAGTCTCCTCATCTATTAAAGAAAACAAAGTGGAGAGGAGAGAGAAGGAGAAATACGGCTGTAAAAGCAGCAGTCGGTCAGAGAGCCCTCATGTTCCTGGTACCAGTTGTGGTCCAATCAATCAGTCTCAAACAGCCCACTGGAGAATAACTGCCCGACTTACCCAAATTTATTTTCTTTAATAACAGAATCCTCCTGTGACCCTGTGGTTATTGCTGACACAAAGCAAGTCCTGCTCCAGCCTGATATCTGCTCCCTTGCTCCCTGCTGTGTGCTGAGCAATGGAGCCATCGTCCCCTTGTTTTCTACAGACAGCAGCTTTAAATCACTGCCAGCCACTTCTGCCTGTGAGGGCGGGGAGAGACTTTCCTGCACAGGTCACTCACTTGTGTGCGTTCACCCATGTGTGCCCAGGGAGACTTTAGATTTTTCTGTTTTCTCCTTACTTGGTAAAATAAAGGCCAAAATGCCTGGGGACATCTGCTTATTGTTTAAGTACTTGTTTCTGTGAGGGCTGTTCAGGCTATGCAGGTGATACAGGAACTGGGCAATCACACATACTCAGCTGCAAGGAGAAAAGCACTGTAGAATGTCCATGCTTGTGCTCTGGCTGAGTGGCACTGCTATCCAGGAGGCTGGTGTGCCCCTAGCCACCAGACATTGAGATTAAACAAAGGAAAATGCAAACTTCAGGGTTATAGGGCAGGTCCACATTGTGGGTAGAGTCTCAGGGCAAAACATCCTATGTAAATGTTTATTGCAAACTGGGATACTTCTCTGGGGGGTGTTCAAAATCTTTGTGAGAACTGTGAAAGAATGTTTTTGGGGAATTCTGGAAGAGGAATCTTACTCAGCCTTGGAAGTTCAACTATAAGGTAAGTCTTGGGAAGGTAAATAAAAGATCTTTAGAAGGTAAATGAAGGTTTCTTAGAGCTGACACAAAAAACCACATTGCTCTACATTAAAAAAGTGTAGGATAGGGGGAATAAAAACTTATAAAATGAAATCTGCCTTTTTCAAAGAAAGGCAGGTTCTTCTCTGTTGTTTCAGAAACTTAGAGGAGATCCTCCTAGACTTCATCCCAGTTTTGAAGCCTGCAGTGCAACCTCAGCAGAAGAGTCCAAGCACTTCACTAACTTATTGCAAAGATTTGTCCACCCTGGAGGAGTCTTCTACTGCTATCCAGAAGGCTCAAGGCACTCTAACAAAGTAGCATCCATGAGCTTTCCCTCAGGGAAACCCAAGTGCTGCGTACGGGGCATGAACGCTGCCTCAGCCATTGCCGTGGCAGGACACAGCTCCTGAGCGCCTTGTACTGCATAGACATGCCGAGCAATTGTTTTCCTACCAAGGTATGAGATTGACGTTCAGACACTTCATACCAAGGGCTGACCCCAGATACACAGCATCCCTTCCCCAGCAAGCAGCTGGGTGTGCTTGGGAGTATCGACTCTCTTCAGCTGCAGAGCTTGGAGCTGGACAGGACTGGGAAGCCCAGGTGCCCCAGAGCCCTGCCTGCTTGCCACCCTCTACTCACATGCACCCTGTGTCAGCTGCACCGTGGGGACATCCCATCCCCAGGGCAGGGCTGTGGCGAGCTCCTGCCTGCCTGGCCACTCTGGGAAAGGGCAGAGCTCCCTCTGCAACACTGCTCAGATGTACAGCTTTCCCCCAGCTCCTGCCCCCCTACCAAATGCCTTATCCCTGTGGAAACCTAAGCCTGTGTTATCACCAACCGTACGAGTGGTCTCAGATGGATGAGTTGGGTTAAGGACTGCCGTGGCTGCGGTGCTGCCTGTCGCCGAAAGGGAAAATTCACACGTGTCTCATACAACTGGTCTTTCTGCTGGACGGCACTTCAAGGTTACACCCCAGGTGAAACTTTGATTTAAGCTCCCGTCTCTGAGAACAGGCCTGCTGCCCTGGAGAGACAGACAGTATTTCACCCACTGAAGGAAAGAGTTTTTTGACGCTTCACTTGTCTCGTTTGGGGGAAAGGCCTGGGTTACATTTTGTAGGCATGTAGGTAATAGACCAAATTTCATGTTACAGTCCGTTGGAACCAGGATGGGACCCTGGTGAGCCAGTAACACCAAAATGCAGGCCAGCTTGGATGCTTCGCTTCAGTGAGGGTTTTAAAATCCTTTCCCTTTAAAAAGCTGCATTTTTTTTCTAAAGCTCAAGGACTAATTACAAGAGGAAATGTCTGTGCTGTGCCTGTACTGGAGAGCAGATTCTGGGAAAGGAAAATCCACTCCAAAACTGTAGGAATGGCCCCGCAAGGCAATGTTTCAATCCAAACCCAAACCCTTGCATAGTCCAGGAGAGGACATGCTTTCCCTGGGAGGGGACGACAGGGCCAAGCCCCTGCCCTGCCAAGGTTAGGTAAGACCAGAAATGAGGAGGCAGAGAGATGAAAAGCTGGAGCGCAGGGAGGGAAGGTCATTGCGGGTGCTCAGTGAGCCTGTAGTGAGGGAGCACGTGTGGCCTACAGGTATTTCAGGTATTTCCAGGTGAGGCAACGCAGTCATCTCCTCCTGGGCTGCTTCGTGCAGGGTGTGCACTGCAGCACGCCCCGGGGGTCCTGGAGCCCATCATGCTGTGGGGACAGGTGTAGCTGGGGCAGCATCCAGAGCGGGGAGCTTGGGAGCTCATCCACGTCCCCTGTGCAATAACCCAGGCAATCTAGGCTGGGCACATCCTGCTGACAGCTAAACATCCACATCCCCTCCTGAACTGAGCAGAGTGGGGGATCTTTTTGCAGGAGCTCCCGGGTATCGAGAGCAGGGAGGGCTGGAGGCATCTCGCTCACCTGGCAGGGATGCTGCTGCTCACCCAGTGCTCTGCGAGTGGAGGCCCGTGGATCTGTCCGTGGGGACGTGCTATCGTCCTATGACACATGGAATAATTAATAAACTTCAAGCTAAAAAATTGGCACAGGCTGCAGACGAATGTGTTTGGTTTTTTTCCCAGTCATTATCATGCTTGCGCTTGGATGCAATCCAAAGTGTATAAACCTTCCTGGGGACATTAATTGGCTTCTTATTCCCTGTCCCTCAATATGGTGGGGGGCTCAGGGCTGATGACGTTTGGCTTTTCATAGGTTTGCTCAGTCCCCTAATCTTATGTGAAAATTATCTGGCATGAGTTCTGCAGGTCAGAATGGCAAAAGTATAATTAATTCCCTGTGTGAAGTGAAAACAGCCAATTTTCCACAGCGTCAGCTTGAACATCAACAAGTCATGGAAGTAATATGCAGAAAGTAGACAAAATTTGCACACGGACAGCAGATATACTGAAGTTTTACAGGGCAGCAGTGCTTTGTATGCCGCTGGATAAAAATGTCAATACAGATCTGAAGTGCTCTTCATTCCCTGTATGTATTCAGCTGAAAGTCCAGAACAGCCTATAGACTCATCCTCCTTTTCTGATCAGTAAGTATTTCAATACAAGGAATTTGTTGAGAATGCATGCACATGTAATTTTTTTTTCTAGACGCAACCATTTTGCAGACAAGTCCCCCACAGATATCTCAGCGCAGAACTGAAATTATTTTTCTCTAACCAGGGGCAGAGATTGAAAAGTAAAATATTTCTGAAGCCCAAGCCCATCCCTTCCAGTACCTAAGGCTTTCTCTCCCTATAGCAGACTCTGTGTGCTTATGGGCTGTCTTCTTTCCCACCTCGTGTTCGCTCCCACCTTAATGGTCAAGGGCTGGGCCCCTGGACCATTAGAAATTCATTTGCACAATCTGCACCTGACTTACCAAATTCCAACAGCTCTATAGCAGAGATCTTCATTCCTCTTTGATCCCCCCAAACATGTAGCGGTCACTACAGTCTGGCTGGCCAGGAAACCTGCTGGCATGCCTGGAAGCCAGCTAAAAGGGTCCCTGTGGGCTAATCCTGACCCTCTGACCACTGGTCGCTCTGCATGGCTGATAACTCGATTTGGAGAGGATGGGTCTCCAAAGGAAAAGCCGAGCTGTTGACATGCCGAGGAAGCCACGCTACATTGCTTCTCGTAATGAGTGGCGTTGAAAAGCACCTCTCAAGTCTCCATCACGCTGTTTTGCTACAGGTGAGTTGCAAAGCAAAGAAGAAAAGCGAGTTATGCTCAGATAGCGCCAAATACAACTTGTTCCTATTAACTGGGCCCTGGTGAGTATCCAGAACAGATGTTACAGATATATGTCTCACCTCTCTGAAACCCTCTTGACACTTTCTGTTACATTCTGGGATAGTGGTGAAATTAAATATTAGCACCAATGTTACAAAAGCCAGCATGTGCAACCAGCGAACTGGGATGCCTTATCTTACTGCTATACTTAGAATAATGACTAGGTAGTATAGGTGTCAGGTTTATGTTGGCAAATGTGAATTCTTGGGAGCAACTGCCACACTATGTATTACAGTGACAGTGCTGGTGTTAGCAATGTCATTCCCTGTGATACTGCAGACCAACAATTTCAAACGAAAAGGTCTAATAAAGAGGCCATGTATTCTCTATTTTCCTTTCCTCTACCTGCACATAGCCTTATTAGTGGGAATAACAGAGGGAGGAATCCATCCTTGTCCTTCACCCATTTCTACTTTACACTTCACATGTCACAGAAGCTTCTTCCCCATCACTGGGACCACTTCTTATGCCTCTCCTTCCTGAACAGCTCTTAGCAAAATGCCACGATAGCTCTTTGTGTATGTAAAATGTAGCAGAAATATTAAACCAAAGATCAAAGGCAGTTCTGTTCCTCAGTTATTTTCCCTGACCCTTTAAACTGGCTAGGTGCAGAATGAATAATAAGGACCAGACTCTACCATCAATTACGCAGAGTTAAATCCAGAGTGGGCTGTTGTAAATCAAGTTACTTTAGAGTTACACAGCATAACCGGGAGCAGATTTGGGACCTGAGTCTGCAGGCCAAAGAACCGGACCACAAGGGGAAAATCCCACCTCCCTCCCTCTTCATTTCACCTAAACTCTGCAGCTCTTCACATAAGCAGCCCCATCTGCCTGCTTAGGAAAGCACACAAAGCTAAGGCCTTCCTAAGCCACCCAGCCAGTGCAATCCCACCTTCAAGCACAGCCAAATGGATCACAGATAAATGAGTTTTTTATTTAATTAACATAGCAACACGCAGCCCAAAAGGACCAAACAATTTTTGTCAGTGGGTCTTCTCTTTCTCTTCCCATTACATGACGCTTCTCCCCCTCACGCAAGCCTAAAGCTTTAATCTAGCTAAATATTTGCAAATTGGCACCACATCGGATCAAGACAATAGAGGGGAATAAGCAAAGTGATGCAAGCCATGATATACTTCTTATTACAGCGATAGCATTTCACAGGATTAAAGGGGATTTTCTAGGCAATGGAGACAAATCCAGCACCAGCTTTATTGAGAAAACGTTGCAGATGCTTCACCCGTTAACATGTGGTAGTGCAAACAAAGGAGATTATCTCCTTTTCCAAATGAGCACCATCAATGCTGGTGTCCCATTTATTACACATTTTCCCACTCAAGTGTTCGCTTTTGAAAGGTGGCGCATGTTGGCTGAGGGAATCTGGGTGAGCCAAACGAATAGTCTTTGAAGCAGAAGTCCCAGTCTGATCGCAGCACCTGGGGAAATTATCAGCTGGCAACACCACTCTTGGGAGTAACACTGCCAACCAGGATGAGAAAAGGAAGAGAGGAAAAAAAAGCAACCCCAAGCCCTTCCATCATGGGTATTTTATGGGCCCTGCGTCCTGAGAACCTCCACTCTGGTCCACCCACTGAGACAAAGCTATTTGTAAACACCAGATTGTGCTATCTTTCTGCCACCCTGATTGCTAATTAATCTGAAACAGAAGTGCCTGGGTGAGAAATACAAAATGTCAGGGGAAAATGAATGGGAACCTGCACAGCAACTGCTGTCCTTACTGAGGAAACCCCTCTCTGAAGCCAATAGACCAGACTACAAAGCAAATAGGGACTTGCATTAATCGGGACCCCAGGATCTAGCACTTCCCAGCCCCAAACAACTTTTTATCCTGTTTATGACAGAAATGACAACTGTCAGGACTGCGAAGAGCCCCAGGGCACCGCTCGGTTGCAGTCCTGACCCTGCCCGCTGCCACTTCCATTTCCCTGTGCTCCTCTCTCCGCCATGGTCTTCTGCATCCAAAGCGTAGGTCAAGATTTCAAGCCTCGTAAATGTTAAGACTCTCAGCTGTATGGTAAAGTGACGCAAAGGACCCATAAGAGAGCTGCTGTGACATGTCGATTGCCTTTGAACTGTTGCAGATGGATGAGGATCTGGGGCTGCTTCCTGGTCAGCCAGCCCTGGTTCATGCCAGAAAACTTTACCAGCAAACGCAGCCTCCAGTAAGAACAACCTGGTCCCAATTAGGACCAATCTGTGGCACTTTAAAGGGGTTTAGTGACTGTTGTAACTGACCCTCCAGATGAAGAACTCCAAAAATCTGGACTGGATCCCAAACAATAACGGTGCTTATCAAGGCATCCTTCTATCATCAGGCTTGCCAAGTGCCTCCTGTCCGTCTCTCATCGTTATTTTGATGTTGCTGCTCCCAAAAGCATTGAATTAACAGTTGCTTCTCTGGATTCACAAGGGTAAAACGCCCGATCATCTCTACAGCCTGCACCTCGCATCCTGACAGCAAGCTCCCAGTGTGATAAGGGGAGTTTCACCTCTTAAAAAATTTGGTTAGACTCCAACTTGCTTACTTCTTTTGCATTTTCCTGCTAAAGGTAGCAGTTATAATATCATACTCCATTTTTTCCTAGCCTGCAGTAACAGTATATCAAAGTCAAGCAATGGCAGACATATATTATTGAAAGTCTAAGATCACAACCTCCCTGAAAATTAGGAATATTTTAAAAGTGCTAGGCCAAATCGGCTCTCTGTGACCCCACCACAAACCTTACATTTGCACAAGTGCCTTTCCCAACTAAATTTATTACAGGAACCTTTTCAATGTCATTCTCATAAAATTTACCGAGTTTCCATTCTAACTGGGCAAATGACAGATTCTGCACAAAACATTTCTCCAGTGAGTCAAAATCAGTTTTCAGTTATACTTGAAAGAAGGACATGGACAACCCTTTCTCAAAGAACTTTGGCAGGCGGATATTATTTGGCACCGTTGCTCTGCCTCCCACCTCAGGCAGCTCAAGCTTTGCCCTCCTAAGGTCAAATGTTTCAAATGCGACTGGGGATTTGCACAGTCAGACCTGGAATAATTATAAAAGGACCTGCTCTCCACTGGGTCAGTGATCAGAAAACCTGTTGAAGAATCCCTGGTGAGCTACCCACCAAAGTGGCCAAAAACTTGTGTCACATCTGAAAATCTCGGCCTAGCATGCTGGAGCCTTATAGTACTCTGGTGCAATAGTAAATGTTCACTGTCCATGGCCTCCAGGTGAACGAGATGATGGAAGAAGTAGTCCCTTGACTTTCATCTTTGGTAAGATCACAGATCCATAGAAAAATTTGGATCAGAGGAACCTCTGGGCAGTTTCTCCTTCCCAGTGCTGTACCGCTCTCACAACAAAGACTATTTCCCACATGTTCATGTAGTGGGTGGATGCTACAACACAGAGTAACTTAATGGACCAAATGGACAATACAGTCTGTTGAGAAAGTGCCAGCCTGGCTTCTCCAAGGGGAAATCCTTCTAGAAAGCTGCTGCAGATGTAAGGGTTGAAGGTAAGCTTGGCTGTAACAGGGGTCACAGGGACATGATATGGCTGGATTCCCAGAAAGTATTTGACAAGGCTCAGTACCAAAGCTTGTTGGAATACCTACAAAAACATGCTGGGCATTACCAGGAAGAGTGCTGAAGAACAAAACATGGGCCACAAATTGTGCCCATGGCTCTGCTCTCCACCCCTCAGGAGTGGCATGGTGGTGTCAGAGGAGACCCAGAGTGATGGCAACTGAAATGATCAAGGGAATGGAGCTATGAGGAGAGACTAAAAAAAGCTAGGATTCTTCAGCTGGGGAGGAAGAAAGCAAATACGATGGTGGTTTACAAAACAGAGAAGGCAGTAGATCAAGTCTCACTGTCATTTACCTGGTCACCTGGCTGCTTGTTTACCTGTAAACTGCTGCTCACCAGATCCTACAATGCTGGGGCTAGGGGGCACATGATGGAACGAACCGGAGCTCAGTTTAAAACAAAGAAAAATAAATACTTCGTCATGCAGCAGGTGTGGGACCTCTGGGGTGGGATGCCCTGGGCAGCTGCATGGGCAGACGTCATCAGCAAAGGAGAAGGCAAATTCACAAATAACAGCTCCACGCAGATACTGAGGGGATCAGGCAGGGATGCACCCACCAATGTGTGCCTTGTACAACTGCAGGCCTGAGTCAGATACTAGAAAAATTATTGATTTAAACTTTAAACCCACGAGGTTTCACATTACGTTGTATTTTCTGCTTGAATCCCTGCGTATCTTCTCGGGTGTCAGCAGCCCAGGTTTTGGCCTCCTTCTGGGTTACTCAGCCTTGATAAACATAGGTGCTGCTGAAACTGTTTCCAGGAACTCCTTCCTCTCCCTGCAACCTCTTATCTCCCAGAGGAGATTGTCAAAGGGTACTTCAAAGCCCTTTGAAAATGGCCAGGGCTCTGCCTGTAGCCCAGCAGATACGGGCGCCCTCACCCTGAGAAGTCAACAGCCGCCCCTCCATGCACAGGCGTTCGGTGCCTCCTTATCACCACCGCAACCAACAACGAGGGGTGGGAGAGACTTTACCCCTTTCCTACCGCTGCCCGATCTTCAGTCTTTGCTCTGCGATATGCTGCCCGTCTTCTCCCCAGATTCACCCAGGTGGGTTGTGGCAGCTTCCGAAAGTGGGGGGAAAGAAATAGGAGTGGGTTTTGCCCAGCCCTGAGGAACAGGGAAGCCTGAAGCCTGCTGAGCTTGTAATTAAAATGTGGAAAGGCCATGACAGAGCCTAAAAGATGGAAGAATAGGATACAGGGAGCAGAAAAATGCTGAGCACCAGGCTTTGGGCAACACGACGTTTTGAATTTAAAATAAATGAGAAAATTGCCTGTAGAGAGGGGAATGTGGGGGGAGAGAAGTGGCTGTGGAAGGGAGGATGACTGGGGGAGCTATTGTTCCAGCACTGCCCTCAGATAAATCTTTTTTGGCGTTCCTCTGACGAAAGACTACGAGGTATAGTGAGGCAGAGGAAAGTGGTGCAGCTGTTCCATGGTGTTATTACCCCCACTGAACCATGGAAGACCAAGTGCCTGTCAGGACAAAAGACAGGACTCTGTGCATGCAGCTCTCACTCCATCAGCAACTTGAAAATGGAAAAGTGAAACATAAAAATCACATTTCTGCCTGGAACTTGTTTTCAGCCGTCCTTAACAAGTAGTACCACCGCAGGGGCCAGCATCAGGGACACAGACAAGGTGGCCGCAGAGGGCCCACGGCACACACACAGCCAGGGACATCCCACCATGATAGGAAAATTAGCAATTGTGGTGATAAGGACCCTGCTTTATCCCATGTCATATTTATCCCATCCACATCAACCCCATTAGGCCACTGCCACTAAAATTACCACCCCAGAAAGAAGGATTTTAAAAAGACATTTGGAGTTAATTGAATAAATTGTGGACCAGGACTCAGAAACAGCAGATAGGTATATGGGGAGACTGGTAACAACAACACACTTTGTAGAAAGGGTGAGCAAAATAATTTGCAAGAGATGTTGAGTTGGGATTGCGTTAGCCAAGTGATGTCCTCTGATGAACAACAACCAAAGGGACTTCTACGTGACTCTGAGAGGCAGACACTGAAACTAGCTCTGTTGGGTAAATTAATGCTTATGCACAGAAATGGCAAGCTAAAATTTACAGGGGACGTGAAGTAGGTGGGCTGGACCCAGAATACCACCAAGAGCAGCAAAACTCTGTAGTAGAAGATCAATATTCGTCCTTTCCAGTGAAGATAGGGGGGGAGAGCCATATAGAGGCAGTATCATTTAGAGCACATCTGTAACTCCAGAAGCTTAACAGGGATCCCTGCTTGAGTCTTTTTCATGCTTCATAAAGCTTTACAGGTCTGCATCTCTGCTGACTTTGGTGAAATGATTGCTCTTTTGCCTCCAAATAATAAGATCGGGATCTGACCTAAATGCACAGACCTAAAGAACAACTGAGGTCTGGGGACACTCTTGCACCCACCACTAGTGTCTGAATGGTTGTCTGCTGCAGATTTCCTTGCTCTGTGCTGAAAAGCCAGCAGAGCTCCTCAGGAGACTGGTGCAAGCCTCGGCAGATCAGCAGGGCTGCTCCTCATGCCTCATCCTCTAGACAGATTTCCCCTGCCGAATTAAAAAAAAATGGGGCTGAATTAAAAAAAAAGTCGGTCCAAGCTGGGGCTTTATGCCTTTTTTTTTCATACACATCACTGATTTATCCATCCTGTTAAAACACTGTGGGGAAATAAATTGGTAACACTGAAGAATACTCTGCTTCGGATGGTAAAATTCATTGAATTACGCAACTGCTTGTTCCCCAGGTTATACCATAGAGGACTGCACTAAATGGGTAATGAACAACCCTCATCACATTACATCTTCCCACTGGCTGCCAGCAATGTGGGAAGCTAAAGCTTCAGAAGGCCCTATTGGATCTTGGGGCCCTGCTGTTGGCTTGAAACCCGTCCTGCTCTTTCAAAAACACTAAATACATTAGGACGGCCGTGCTGGTTGATGCCAAAAGTCCACCTCATCCCACATCCTGTCCCCAGCCAGCGCAGATGCTTGGGGAGAGACTATAAGAGCCGAGCAAATGCAGAGTGATTTCTCCCTATAGCATGCAGTGATATTTCCTCCCAGCTTCTAGCTATCCGCAGCTTTGAGACTTCCTAAAGAAAAGGCTGCATTTTTGTATCTAACAGCCCACCTTGGGGCTGTTCATTTCCCCATGCATTTCTCTAATTGGGCTTTTAATCTGCTTATGCCTAAAGTAGGTAAAAGTTATTTCTATCATGCCCCATTGCCCAGGAGTCCCTTTGCCAGTTCTTCTGAGGTTTATAACGTCTCGCTCTTTCCTGAGAAGTTGTTTTTCCCCTCTCCCCACCTTGCTGAGTGCTAGGGCAACACTAAAGGCAGAAGCTGACAGAGGTCTCTTCTGCACAAACCTCTGAGCATATTGATTACCTACCAGAGCTCAGAGAAGTTGCTCAATCAAGGGCACTCACGTGCTTCAGTGAGGTTCAACATTTAAGCATAACACATAGGACAGTATTAGGTAAGCTGCATGTGGTCATACAAAAAGGTCATCTCCTGCAGCAGTTTCTCCCTCTCTGTGGTCAGTAACTGATGTCTAGGAAAAAAATAAAAAGCAAAATACGAGTGTGGTGAAGTTTCCTTAGAGACATCCTCTCCCAGAACTGCCACATTTGTCAACGTCTCAGCTCTACTCAACCCTCGATCATACCCTAGAGGTATGTCCAATGCACAAAAGACATGGGGAAAAATGGTAAAAGTGACTTTTTTTTCTGTGGAAAAAAAAAATAAAAATCAGTTTTTCCTAGCGCACTTTAATTTGATATGAAAGAAAACAAAATCCTCTCTTGGGAACTTCCATCCGTCACAAAGTAGCAGTGATTTCAGCATTCCTGGAAAACCTTATGTAGAGCGGGCTTACTTCAGTGTGCTCTTATCAGCTTCAGCTGCCACCCCATCCAGTATCTCAAGCAGGGCAGCTGAAGGAGCCTTTTGATCACAGCAGCAGACACATGCACAGTGTTACCCCGGCGTGAAGGATGACCTGAACTGCCTTAGCTCTGTCCAGATGTCGGGATGCGTAAGACAGCAGCCGGCCTCAGCAGGAGAGCAACACCCCACAGGTACCAGAGGGATCTTTGCACCAGGATTCGGCAGCAGCGGGTTCTGGGCTCTTGGCTAGCAAAGTCAGCGTGCAAAGGTGGGGTGACTCCATCTCCAGTGAGTGCACCCCGACTTCTGTGCCACCCAGTGCACAAACCCAGTGGAAGTGATTCTTCAAAGGCACTGGTGATTCAACACCAGGTACTCACCAGAAAGGAGCCCACTGGCGGGTCAGGCACCCGGGCAGGGTGGCTGTGCTACAGGCATGGACAGGCGAACAAGCCACCCAGTAGTCCCCGACGTGTCAGGTAACAAAGCAGAAAAGAAGCCAAGACTTTGTGTCAAACAGTGAGGAACCGGCCATGGGGCAGAAGAATGGCACGTCAATCTCCTTCCTTTACTTCCATGCAGGTTACATGCGCTGCGGTGGTTGAAAATACATCGGCTTTGCAACCTGGGAGACAGGGGGCACTGGGAGGGCATCCCGGTATGCCACCCTGGTGTGCCTCTGGTCCACTGACCTCCCGAAAAATGCAACGGTGACAATTTACAAACCTCGGTCCAGAGCGAAGCCCCGTCTCCAGAGCAGTTTCATAGCAGGACCACCAGCTCTGTGGGGATGCCCGCTGGTCCAGGTGCTGCTCCCCACGCGCTAACACAGACCCAGGGTGGCCGTGACACCACCCAGGGGCTGGGCAGGGACAACCTCAAGCCTCATATGCCTCAGCCCTAGCACAAGGGACAGAACCCAGGGAGGGGGTGACAAGACCCTTGGTGCCAAGAGGGAACAGGCTCCACTCTTCCAAAAATGCCCTCTGGCTCCCTTCAGACATGCGTGGCCCAACCTGCGGCAGGGGAAACACCACACCGCCCGTCTCGGTGTCCCTCCAGTTGTCCCCAGACAGGCTGGGCTCCTCCTGCCACCCGCCCCATTTTCGGAGGCCAGGCATAATGAGCCTGCCAGCGTCTTGTGGGGCCACAGCAAGAGGCTGCCATGCTGCCGGGGAGGCAGAGAGCCCACCATCGCACCCTTCCCACCCAGCCCAGACCCCTGGGGATAGGGCAGCACTGGGAAAAGTCTGTATTTTTTAACTAGAGCCCTCTTTCCGAGGCACCAGGAGCACAGCCCCGGTGTACAGCCAGGGACTGCCCTCCAGCCTCCCCG
This sequence comes from Charadrius vociferus, assembly GCF_000708025.1. Lineage (NCBI taxonomy): Eukaryota > Metazoa > Chordata > Aves > Charadriiformes > Charadriidae > Charadrius > Charadrius vociferus. The sequence continues at coordinate 968,748 of NW_009649927.1, forward strand.
AGCAGGCAGCAGAGGCAGACACGTACACAGGTCAGAATTTATTTCCAAATACCTCATTTATATCATTCTCACAGGAAATAGTTTTTTTTCAGAATATAGCCTACACTTAGAAAACAGAAGAAGAGAGGTTTGTTTTTCTTTTTTTTATAAGGCACATCAGATTATAGACTACATAGAGACATCTCCCCCTCACTTGCGCTCATAACATACTGGCGATTTTAAAAGTAATATTTCTAAAACCTAGACCCTGTGTAGCCCTGTGTAGAGCAGTATTCGTAAAGTTATTAGACTTCAGTTTACACACATCTAGTAAAGGGCTATAACAAGTTGTATATACATCACATTTTCAGAAACAGTCACAGCGGGCTACATTTAAAAGTAATGCTACTCCAGACTATGAAACAGGCTGCTTATAAAATATAACCTACTGCTTCCAGTATGGTGTAATACAAAGAAGTATGATCTTGCAGACGAAATTTTGTTATTTTTGCAAATGGAAGCTGCTCAGATTCAAGCCTGTTTCCCCCCAAACCCACATTTTTGATTGACTGAGACCATTTTACAGAGAAGCAAAGCACCCAAGAGAAATCTGGCTTTATGTTTTTCTCCAAGATGACGGTATGACTGCATATCTGAAATCCTGTCAGAGCATTTGAGTAAGAAATATAAAGGCTCAGATGTTAACTTCATGACCAGTAAACATTAAACCATTACCAACCAGATGCAACCAAGTTAAACGCATCCAGCTTCTGTGCTATGGAAACTGTTTTTCCAGGCTGTTCCAGTGCAGAAGCCAACACATTTTTATTGAATCAGGCCCTAGGTAAAGATTTCCATCCCATTTTCAAGTTTTCAGTGATGGAACATTACCCATTCTGCACTCATTTCGCTGTAGAGGAGGAAAAAATACAGCCCAGAATCCATTTACATAGTGTCATTTTCTTTAATGGGCCGGGAGGTAAACTGTGGTCAGCTTTATCAACTCAAATGGCTTCCACAGTTCTTTTTTCTATCAGGCATTGATTCATTTCTGATGAAAAAAAGGTTCCAGCTTTCTGTCACTGTAGTTTAGTTTAAGACTATGGAAAAGGTCACTTCAAGGCTATGGCCAAAGGGAAAAAAAAAAAAAAATCTGATCTTGAAATACCTAGGGAAAAAAAAAAAAAAGTAGTCACGGCCATAAAAAGGCAGACAGACAGCACAAACTAAATGTCCTCTGCAGAATAAGTTAAAATACTGATTCTTGCAGAAAGTCACGTTATCCCTCAGGTCTCTCAAACTCACCAGGACTGGAATTAGGCTTAGTTTAGTGGGAACCAGATTTAGTCAGAGAATAGGTCACACACTCAACTCTGCACTACATTGATCACTCAGCTACATTTTAGGCACATTTCAGTTAATCTGCTGGACTGATCTGGGAAAAAAACCCAATCAGTTAAATTTCCGGGGCAGCCTCAGCCAATTTCACGATTATGAGCTTGGACGAGATTCAACAAGAAGTGACTGTTGCCTTTAGAAGGGAAATGTTAACTTGGTTGAAAACAGCATCATGAAGAGGACACAGCAGCCTCAGTTTCTAGAGTCCAGTTTGTTATAAATCTTGATCTGCCTGATTTGTTATTTGTTTAGCAGCCTTAAAAGGTAAGGAGGGGCATCCTGAAATTCTTGGCTGTAGACTTAAAACCAGATGCGGTTTACATGGTGCTGTACCGACATTTGTTACATCTCTTTAAAAAAAAAAAAAATAAAAAAAACCCCACAATACAACAGCATTTACATTCCTTTCAGCTGAAATAGATGAACTGTCGTCACGTCTGCAAAAATACAGAGGAAACCGCCACTGCTCGAGGTAGCAAGTTAAAGCTTGGTCATGTTCCTCGGGCTTCCACACAGCTTCCTGGGAAGGAGGACAGAAAGGACTTTCACAAAGTCAGGAGGTGAAAAACAAGATGTCGGCTCCGTAAGGGATTAGGTTCCCTCACCGCATGTTCAAGGTATATTCATGACCTTTCCGACCGTGGCATTTGCGTATAGATTACAGGTCTCGTGTACCCTTTTTAAAGCGATCCCTAAGAGCGTTGGCTTAGGAAGACACGGAGAAGAGAGCAGGAACGGAGTTTTAAAGCTACAAATGTCAGTTAGGAGGCACAGTGTTAATTTTTCCCTTTGATCGTCCATGTACAGAGCTCTATGTTTCCACCGTTGCTTGCGCGTTCCTCCTGCGAAGCCCTGGCAGCAAAGGCCTCTGGTGTGCTCCTCCCCATTACATACACCTTACAACACAAGAAACCAAATCCTCTGGACAAATCCTTCTACCCTCACAGACACGTAAAAAAACTTCCTTAGGGAGAGGTTTTAGTCACGAAACTGGATGCCAGACCTGATTTATAGCGATTATTTAACTAAGAATCCTTCTGCCACCCTCAAAAGGGCAACCAAGATATCCAGTAGCAACATATACACACACATACAGATCTACACTATACACTTGGGACGACACAGAATGAGATTTCAGCTAATATAGCCTCTATCCGATTTCCTCAGAGCAGCACTCAGGTCCTTGCAACCCCTATACAAAACAGCAGTATTTTTTCCACCAGGATTTGGAGAGGTTTTTCATCTTGTCTGGAGTCCTACACTTGGATTTCTTTGGTTGCTGCTGGGTATCCGAGTACTGAATACCAGCCACGATGGCCGCATCAAAGACCTCCTTGAGGTTTTTTTGAGTCAAAGCAGAGCACTCAATGTAGGACACGGCTTTTATTTCCTCGGCACAGAGCTTCGCAGCCTCCTCCGAGACCGGCTTTTCTTTGCACTTGTCCAGCTCGATGAGAACTTTGACATCCTCCCGGAGGTCCGACTGCGTCCCGACCAGGATAATGGGTGCCTTGGGGCAGTGGCATCGGATTTCGGGAACCCACTTCTCACTCACGTTCTGGAAGGATGAGGGGCTCACCACGCTGAAGCACAGCAAGAAGATGTCCGTGTTGGTGTAGCACAGAGGCCTGAGCTTGTCGAATTCATCCTGCATGGAACGAAATCGCGTTAGCACCCAGCAGAAAGAGCACATCAGCCCCGGAGGACTCCTGGATGCGCTCCATAGCTGATGTTTGGAGGAGCTCAGGATCACCTGCTGCTGCAACCTTGAGAGGCACCCTGACATCAGCACCCAGACCACCCAGCATAAGGAGCAGAAGTTGCCCGAACCCAGCCCGAGGTCTCACCCTGCATGGCTGCTAGCCAGCGGGCACCCTGCCACCGTCAGGCACGCGGGACTAAGGTGGTGGCTTCCCCAGGTAGCTAAGAGCTTCTGACTAATGCCGCAGCTTGTTTATGTCCTTTGCTCTTTGTACACCGTCCCTCTGCCCTCTTTCAGCACAGGAGCAATGCCGCGGGAAGGTTACGGCACACGAGGAACGAAGCCAAAAATACAAGTACGGGAAGGGAGAAGGCACTTTCTACACAAGTCCTCCTCTCACAGGGGTGCGTCAGGGAGCCACCCTGATGGGGAGCGCCCGGGTACCTCGAAGCTGCTGACATCCCTACCTCCAGATACAGGCAAGGGCAGGGCAGCAAGCTTACCTTACCTTTCCTGGCCTGGGCTTTTAAACTGGTGACTATTTAACAACATCCTACAGGATCCGGGAATAATTTCCCTGCCATTGTGCCCGGGGATTTAAATCTGATGGCAGAAATAACGACTCCCAATGTGCAGGCTTAACATGCCAATGGCATAGAGTAAGAGCTTTACCTTTCCTTCCCACCCATGCCACATCAAACAAACTGCAAACAGGCCTCCCAGGCTACCTTTCTTTTTTTTTTTTTTTTCTTTTTTTTTCTTTTTCTTCCTTTTAGGGCAAACTCCAGCAAAGCAGGCCCTTTTTCAGCTTCAGGAACTAGCCACAAGAAAGCCAAACACCTCCCGGTAACAAAGGCGTGCTGATCCTCGTCAGAAAAATGCAGCAAGAAGCAAGGGTTAACTCCAGGCAGGCTGCTTTTATGCTGACAGCGGGATAAAAAAAGGGTAACACTAGCAGCCTGAACAGGTAGGATTTGCCTTGGCGGCAGTGACATTTTAATTAAAACCGACTATGTTCTCAAAAGCTCTGAATTGAAAGTGCAAAGAACACACACACAGCTGAAAACATCACTCCGTTACCAGCAGCTTACTGCTGAATTGCAAGTCCCATGTTCATTTTCGAGAGGTGAAATTTTGCTTTAAAGTCTCTGGAGGCCCAGGATACGCGGTTTAAAGCCCCCTGGAAGCCTCAGAAGTCTCGTTCCGCTTGAATGAATTTCTTCCAGCAGTTATCTCCGAGAGAGACAGCGATTTATAAAACACGAGTCAAGAAAGCAAGCTTCGTTAGCTCTCTTGATTCTCAGATTAAGCCTCAGAGGGAAGCAGGCTCTCGCCGCTTGGCTCGAGAGAAACCCCACATTTACGGAGAGCTGCTGCTCTGAACCACAGGGCCATTTACAGAGAGGCACCTCCCCACGTAATCACCTCTTCTTGCTACCTGAGCAACCTCAAAAGGGCTCAGTTCAGTGTGTTTGAAAGGCAAACCCAGACCTTACAGGTTTCTACCCAGATGAAACAGCACCCTTTATATTCCAAGTACACTCCCGCAGTTCCAGTGGTAGGTACCTGACCCGCAGGGACTCTACACCTCTTCAGGCTGGTGACATTAAAATACAATTTCCCTCTGCCTGAAGTGTTTGTTTTGTTTTGTTTTGTTTTGTTTTCCCCCGTGCAAATTTCAGCAGCCATCTCACTGCAGCACTGTTTTACTCCAGTATCCAGCTAGGTATCTTTTATTCAGGACAACTTCTGTCAGTTTAGATAACCCTTTCATTATTAAGGCAGTGACTCAACCCATTCCCGTTGCACTTGGGCAGCCAGAGCAAACTTCTTAAACCGTTAACAGCAGCGAAGGCAAGAGGTGACTGGGCCTGCCCATCCCTCCTGCCGCTTGCGTTGGCGTTTCCACAGGAGCTGCCTATCCACAGGCTGTCACCCGGTGGCAATTTCACCTGCCGCGCTCTGCATATGAACAGGCGCAGCCAAGGCTGTTGCGGTACCACCCCATCTCTTCAGCAGAGCACGAAATCACAGGACAGTTCTGCTGTTCTACTTCGTATCGTTACCCGCACAGGCTGCCTGTAGGATTTTAGCTTCAGTTTGTAGGGCACATGGGAGTCCTACGCTGCTGTCTAGGACCGCACAGCCCTTCAAACCCCTTTCCTAAGTAGGGCGCCCAGTTACTACTCATCTAAATAGGTTTGTATGTTAAGGCCACTGAGATTTTTCAGCGTGGTTTTTGGTGAAGGCGTAGACCCAGACCCACAAAGCTGCGCAGAAACCTAACTCCCACTGCCTTCAAACACGAGCTCGGTAGCAAAATACTTTTGGCTACTTTTGGCTATCTGGACTCAAGCCCTGGCAAGCAGTGTCACCCACTGCTCAGGGTGGTACAAGCCAGGGACTTGCAGAAAATGTAAGGTGGTAAGAAATGGGTTCTTTTTATGTATCAAGCAAACTAGGAGCTGAGAGGCACCAGCCACCCTCAACCCTTCAGGACTTAAGACTACAGCAAAGCTCAGCTTTGGGGCAGCAGCCCTTTCAAAGGGGGTGGGAATGGCAAACACAAAGTCTCCGCAGACAACACCCAATAGGACTTTTTTCTCCCTTAAGCTTCTGCCCCTTCAAAAACAGTCTCTATCTGTGGACACCTACAGCTGCAGATGCTTTGCACGCATACACCCCAAACACCGTAATTCTTAAAAGCACAGCTATTTAGCAAAAACAGTGACAACCACGCAAAGAGAAAACCAGGTGGCCCTTGAATCTCCAATATATTTGGCCTTTCTAGCCCGGCTCAGCAGAGCAGCAGCCCGTGCCCAGCCCCTGTACAGAGCCACAGTGTGTCCCCCACCCTTCAACAGACACCGGGCAGAGCAGCGGGGTAAGCAGCAGCGAAAACGATAGGAGTTTAATAAGATGATCAAACACTAGGAATCCTTTCAAACCCATGAAGTCATTAGCGGGACTACTTTGCGCAACAACTTCTCCCCTCCCGCTGTCACTTAAATCAAATAAGTGGCTTCACTGACCTGACCAGCTGTGTCGCAGAGCTGAAGTCTCACCGGCTTCCCATCGACAGACACGACAGCTTTGGAGAGAGAGGAGGAGGGGGGGAGCATTTCATGAATTTGTTTTCATCTATGTTAGCTGTGCTAGGATTTATTTTCGATCTGGGAGTCTTGAGGTGTAGTGGGCTGACCCCAGCCAGCAACTGAGCACTCACCAGCAACTCAATCCCCTCCAGTGGGATGGAGGAGAGAATCAGAAGAGCAAAAGTACCAAAAACTTGTGAGTCAAGAGGAACTCAGTTTAATAACTGAAGGAAAGAAAGGAAAAAAAAATAAAAGAAAAGAGAAAGGAAAGAAGATAAACCATCCCTCGGCTCTTTCAGTCCTCTCTTCAATTAGTTTAGATTTAACAACGCCGCAGGGCTGGCATGGGAGACTGTGGCGAAGATTTGGGCGCACACGGGGCCCTTCGGGGCTTTTCCGATTCATTTCGCCGCAAGGGACGAAGCGGGCGGGAACCCTCCGCAGGCGGCGGGGGCAGCGAGCCAGCCCAGCGCCCCGCGTCCTTTTTTTCCGCCACGAAGGGCTGAGTTTATTATCCCCTCGTACATCTCCAACGCGCCCGGGACACGGGGAGCCCCCGCCGAACCGAAGGGAAAAACCCCGAACCCCCTTTGCAATGGGGAGACAAGGCGAGTATTTAATAGGGTTTCTTTTTAAGCGCCTCCTGTCTCGTCTCGCCGAGAGCTGGAAGTTTTAGACCGGAGAGTGGGTAATTACAGCCCGGCTTCGGCCGCACGGCGGGGCGCGACACCAGCTGCCGGCGCGGCTCCGCTACACGGG
>NW_009649927.1:976717-993313 GCF_000708025.1 Charadrius vociferus
GGGGGGTTTGGCCTGCGTGCCCAGGGGCGGCCTGGAGCAGGGGGAGCCCCTCGCCCGCTCCGGAGGTGGTGTCGTCGGTAGGACGGGTAGCGCCCTTGAGTTTCGACGGGTAGTGTCGGCGTGTTTGCCGCCGGAGCAGTGGGCGCTCGGTGAGCTCCCGCCCGCAGGCCCGGGGAGGGAGGGAGGAACTGGGCCGTGCGCCGTGGGAAATGGGGGACTACGTTTTTAGCAGCGTTGAGACGGGTTGGCCTTGGGAAGTTTGGCGGTCGAGCACGGAAAGTGAAAACCCGCTAAAAAGTCGAGCTCTGCCCTAAATTGGTAAAATTATGGGCACGTTTCTTCTGAGGATCTTTAACAGAGCTGTGCCAACGTGAACTGTGCCAGCTGGAGAATCTGGGTGTAGATGTTAGTATCCTCATTTTGCCAAAGGCAAGTACAGGTTGGTGAAACGACTGAAACTCCAGGATTTCAGTTTACCATTTTCATCAGCAGTTTGTTCCCAGTGCGACCTGGAGTGCTGTTTCCCCATTCCCTCGCTGATGGGGAAACCCTCATGATGTGGCGGGGTTCATTCCGCAGCACATGCTGCAGCTGCACATCACACCCCAGCTGCATGTCCCACCCTCACTGGAGGAGCTGGGAATGTCCGGCCTATGGGGCTGCCGTCCTCCTGCTTCTACAAACCCTGGAGCTGCGTGGTCTGACCACCGAAGGCCCTGCCAAGGCTCGTGCCTCGTGGAGATAAGCACTTGCTGCAGCTGATCTTGCTTTGCTGCGTGCCCTGGCCTCTTCCGCGGGAACAGCCGCCGTGGCTCTCCATGGGGCTGCGGTGCTCCTGCACTTAGAAGGCATTTTGGGCTTTCCAAAGCAGGGCCTGAGCCAAGGTCCCCCATGGCCAAAGGCAGCCGGGAGGACTCCAGGTTGGATGCCCTGTGCGTGCAGTTGGATGGGTGGGAAAGAAACAGCTCCCTGGAGCCCTGTGCCCGGGCAGCAGCACCCACCCGCTCCCTGCAGGGAGCAGAGCCGGGCAGGGATGGAGCACAGCAGCCAGCGGAGCACAGGGGCTCAGTGCGACCCTCACGCACAAGACCTGTAGGAGCCACTGACCCACGTGTGGGACTCCCCAATCTTGCAGGATTACCTTCTCTAAATGAACAAAGACGGCACTGTCACGTACGGGAGTTAATGCCAGAGAAAGACATCACAGGGCACCCGGCTACAACCGAGAAGCTTTTCCCTCTCAGGTGCTTTCATATATTGATCCCCCTGTGAGGAAGCCTAAGAAGAGATCACCCAGGCAGCTGAGCTTTGCCAGGATCGACAGCCAGAAGGATCGGAGCGGGAGCCTGCCTGCGCTCAGGCATGTACTAAAATAACAGAAACGGCTTAATTTGTACCTCTGGTTGTTTTGGTGCAAGTCCTCTTGGGGATGCCTAGGTTAGAACAAAAGCATTCTATTTTAATTTAGTGTAATTATAGCCTGCCTAGCTACAAAAGCTGAATTGCTTTAACAATACTGTTGCAGCTAACTCCCCGGAGTCACAATGTAGTTGTGCCGGGATAAAGCTAATATGGCTTATTCTTGTCGGGAAAGGGAAAAACATTACGTGTGTGAGTGCAGGCTCCCTTTGCAAACAGCTGCAGCTGTGTGAAAGGTTACCACCGCAGCAGCCCGTTGCCACACTTGCTCCCGGGGCCGCTTCCTCCATAGGAGAGCCCTAAAGCCTGCGTGCTCCACAGCCACCTGGCTGCAAAGTCACGGCATTTGTTTAATTTGGTATTAGACAGCTTCAGCCCAGCAGATGTTTCAGTGAAAGGGGTGAGAAGCCTTTGCGTGGCAGCTCTGCTCTAAGGGGGCTCAGCGCTACCTGTGCTGTGGGAACACCCTGAGCACTGATGCTGTTTCAACAGTGACCCGCATAGCTTGGTGGAAGAGTGAAACAGGTGACAAACCACATCCCTGATCAAAATCAGGTACCAATCCCAGTACCAAAAATTGTTATGGGTCCTTCTTTTCCTTCAACGGAGCCAGGAGGAAAAAAGGGGTGAATTGCACAGAGACTTGTGTCCCTTGTTCTGAATTAAAAACAAATCGTTTCAGTGAAACTTTGAAGGTAGTCAGGATCTACGCAGGACAAGGAATTACATCTTCAGTCGTTTCCGAAGAGCTGCATGGAGCGTGGAGACTAGGTGCAGTTACGTCTGATGCATTTGCTCCCTGCTGCTCTGTGCGGGGGGCAGAGCCACATTTGCAGTCCTGTGTCTTGTTTTTATTCTGCGTGGTTCTGAGTACACACGGCCGCATCTCTACACAAGGCAAAGCAAGGCTGACAGAAGGCACGTACAGTGGGAAAAGGTACGGCTTTTAAGACTCTAGTCCCCCGTGAGAGTTTAGTCTTCAGGCCCCAAGCAGCACCCAAGAAAGTTGTCTCCCACGCACATAAGCTTTGATAGAAAGGCCCGTTGTGCCTGAGGAGCAGAGCTGTCAAGAGGAGTCTCCGTTGTCATGCCCAGATGCTTGTTACCCTTCCCCTTCTCCTGCCAGAGCCCAGCAGTCTGTAGTTTTCCATCTCTAGAAATCCAGAGGAACTTTCCACCTCAGGGAGCAAAAAATTGGAGAAAAGTCAATCGACCAGACTCAGTTCATACCACATTTATGCGAGGAAAGAAAGAAAAGAAGAACTATAATTAAATTTTAACTGTATTTTACTCTCAGCAGTATCCCATAAATCGTACCTTGTTAGTGCTGTGGAATGGCATGTGATGATGCAAGTCAGCATTTGGTAATTACGCTGACGGTAAATAGGCTGACAGTAAATATGGTAAATACCATACACTGGTTAGTTTTGCCCATCTTGGGCAGGGTGTCATGGCATGATGGAGTCATGACAGCAGATGAATTTCTGTCGATTTTGGACAGTCTGCCAGCTGAAAGCGAGCAGACATACTGCGATCTCTGACGCCAGGACAGAATATGACCCAACTGAGGACAACAAGGACCCAACTGACGCCCAAGAAGGATGCCTGAGCAATGTCACCTATCTGCAGTGACAAATGGCAAATCTGTGGCCCATATCAATGCTGCGATGAGAACTCATTAAGAGGAAAGATGCACAACCACAAGGAAAACTCCTGTTAGGTGGGAGATGAGAGGGCGGGCAGCATGCACGGAGTGACAATCCGTCTGAACGGTGTCAAAAGATGATGTGAGAAAGCTCTTCATGCGAATGCTGCGAGCGAAAAATGCCACACGCACATTTTTAAACACCTTCAGTAGACAAATACAGTCAATGCATTGAGCTAAGCAGGCTCCAGTGCGACAGCTATAACGGTCCGCATTGTTTGTGTGCTCGGGGAGGGGGGCGTGAGTGGATTCAGAGCTGCATGGTTGCCCTATACTGTAATGTACCCTACCAAATACAGTAGCCTTTTGTGTAAGAGGATGAGCTAACCGGTTGTTTTGCAGAGGGTGGGCCAGTTTACACCACAGCAGCAAGTCAGAGCAGCTCCCGGGCGGCCGCGCTGGCGGTGGGCTGCGGGTGCATTGATGGGGGGATGCTGTAACAGATAGGCGCTGTCTCCCAAGCTTTCGGCCTCGGCCCTATCGCACACACGCATCTCACAGGTTTGAACCCAATTATTTTCAGAGCTCTGAGCTGGGGGATAAACAGGCTTAACTCCACGTAGGTCAACAGGGTGGCGGTTGTCTCTCTCAGGGCTGAATTTGGCGCATTATCAGCCAGTTCACAGAAAAGCTCTTGCTCTATCTTACACGCTCGTGTTAGTCAAATATTATTCTTCGAGAAAAATGACAGAGAGAGGAAATTATTTTATCAAGACGTGAAGTGGGTCATTGTTATATCCTGGCTTATCATTTTCCCTGCAATATAAGAAATATGAACTGGATGAACTGGATGCTGGCCTTGTAGAATGAAAGCTTTCTTTTTTTTTTTTTTTTTCTTGCAGAAACTTGAAAGGCCTGACACAGAGGGAGGCGAGGGAGTGAGGCAGCGCGCTCCGAGCATGACGTGATGCACTGCTGCTCGTTCAAGGGAAGGGTACAGCCTGCTCTGCAGGGCTGTCACCAAGATCCTGTTCTTTGTCGAGAAGAGCAACCCCAAGGTCTGGAAAAAAACCCTTCTGTGATGCACCCCTTCATTTTCCAAAGAGCAGGATCCGGGTGACGCGGCTGAGCTGGCCAGTGGCAGGGGAGGTGGAGAGAAAAGGAAGGGGAAGTATGAGGGAGCAAAGAAAGGGCAACAACCTGGGAAGGAAAAGACAGCTTGTATAAAGGATGACTCTGATCTGCTCTGACTCGAGAGCATTGCTTTTGAGGCTGTTCTTTGAGAGCAAGGAGGGAAAAGGACTAGAGAAGTACAAGATATTGTTGCTTTTATTATATATTTGATTTGCACTTAAATATATATATATATTTGCACGGGCTTTTTTTAAACAACATTTTCATCACCCAAGATATCAATTTCAGGGAAGTTTTCACTACCTGGGGAAAGGGATCAGTAAGGGGCACACATTCTTAACACAATAAACTCTCCCCACCCCTCCAGCTAAGTTCTGATTGAGAAGACGCTACCAAAAACTCACAGGCAAAAAGGATTGTTGAGATAAACCTGAAAAACAAAACAAAACAAAGTGCAATTGCTTCAAGCCTTTCAAATTCCTAGTTAATTCAGAAAACAAATTAACCCTAACCTCCTATCTGCAGTGCCTCTGCAGGGGAACCACGGTGGGAGCTGATCCCTTTATCTCGCTTTCAAAATCCTTTTCAGCTGATCCGGGGTCACAGCTGCTGAAAAGTGTTGCATGTCCTGTGTTTTGTGTGACGGTCACCAATTTGCCTGCTTGTCCTGAAGCCCCTCACTGCCCTAGGGCTGTCCCGCACCCCTCTGAGGTACATCAGAGGTGGGATCTCTGCTCCTGACCAGCCGCTTTTCTGAGGGCTCTCCCTGCCAGATCTGTGCAGAGACCGAGCAGTGGCCCCAGCAGGTCACCTGGGCACTGCTGGGGACAGACTGGGAAAGATCTCGTTGGTGGCAGAGAAATGTCTCGGTAAGAAAAATAACAAAGATGCCAGTTTTGCCAAACATCTGAGTGATGGAACTGCCCCTGCCCTGTGGCACACTGCATTTCGTTGCCCTCCGGCTCACTGGGTTTCCTAACCTGCCATGCTATTTTTCCCCAGGAGCGCCTGTTTACAGAGACGATCTGGAGAGAGGGAGGTAAATCCAAGCACGAAGCTGGAGGAGAAGAAAACATTGCTTGGGCAATGTGCTGCACGTTTGTGGGGGTGGTGAGAGTGGCAGAGGAGAGAGCGGAGCAGAGAAAGGATGGCTCAGTTTGGAGACATGTCTCTGAGAAGCCAGGGGCAGAGCAGCTAGCACTCAAAGCAGGCATGGTGTCTGCAGCACGCATGCTCTTTGCCACGCTGCCTCTCAGCCCATATGTGAACCCCTTTCTTAGCTGTCACAACCCCACCAGTGCCCCAGGTGGACTCCCAAAACAGCTATCAAAATCCCAGTCCCAGCAGCTAGGAAAAACTTTCCTTCCTACTATGCAACCTCCCCTCCCTGTCAGGACAGATTAGTGGGTAACTTTTCTGCCGCAGCCTTCCCGACATTTGTAGCGCTGCTGGGAAGAAACCCTGCTGGCTGCCTCTACTGGTTCCTGCTCCAGCCCTGCTCTCATCCCTGCTGTGAGCCCTCTCTCCCCCCATCACCCAGGCTTGAGCTGAGGCAACCTGCATTTATGGGCATCTTTATGTGACCCTACAGGTAGATGTCCATGACCCTCATGCCTAAACCTGGACTGCAATCCACCATCTCCCATGTACACTCCTACCTCAGTCTTCAGTGTCTCAATCTATGTTCCTGCAGTCATCTGTATCTCAGAAGTATTTTCTGTACAGCAGACATTTTCTTTTCTAGCCAAGCTAAAAGACCTTTTATCGGTTTTCCTCTCAGGGTTATGCCGGGCAACTGTTTTGGTTTTACACTAATTAGACACCCAAAGTGTCTTTGAATGGGGATGACCCCCAGCAGTCCATGTGCACCAAAATTCATCACCCCTCTCTGTGTACCTCACCTTGCCAGAGTTTGAGGCCTCAGAACTGCTTCAAAAGGAAGCCAAGTTCCAGAGCAGCCTGCCAGACCTGGGGTTTCCTCCCCAAAATGCCAACCTTGGTGGCGTGACAGATGTAAGGAGCCTGATCTCCCAGGCCTGCAGACAAAGAGCTGGGAGGTGCCGGGAGGACTCCGGCAGTGCAATGGGAGATGCAGAGCTTGTGTCTGGACCAGGGAGTCCTCAGTGGACAGATCTAAAAATGCTGACAATTTTACATATTGATGAAGTAAATGCAGGGATATCTCTTTGGATTTTGCATGTGGGGCTGTATTTAAGAATAAGGTCCCAGTTTCCAAAGGAGTTTTGACAGAGGATAGTGTGACCGGACCTGGCTGGAGGACCGGGAAGAGGCAGCCAGAGCCCAGGCTGATGGGAGACGGTCAGCAATGAGGCAGGTGGAAGGAGGCAGGTTTGGTGTGTCTTAAAACACACATAAAAACATTGCAAGGAAGGGGAATGCAAGGGAGCAGGCAGTCCGTGTCTCCCCTAGGGACAGAGACACCTAATAGCCTCATAATGCTGAGCGGTATCTTACGGTGCTTGGAAAACATGCCCAGATTGGGCTGAAATTGTCACTAGCCAGGGTGAACAGAGAACAGTACTCCCTGGAGAACTCCACTGCCTCCCCACCGCTGTGGTCTGTCCCCGGCGCACCTCTCGCTGGGCCATACACGTATTTGCATGAGCCCATGGTTCGTGGAGGGTAAGAGCAGCTTCCTAACAGGGGACTGAACTTCTGTCAACGGTGCTGGGAGGTGAGGGGGGCAGAGACCTGTCTGCTCTGCATGGACACTCCCGTGCTCGCTCGCTCCTGCACCCACCTTCCCCGGGGAAGCTTCCCCCAGCCGATGGGTCCATGCTGCTCTGCCTCCGTGGATGGTTTGGCCCATGCATTTTCAGTTGGTTACTCTTGAAGTCTGAAAAACAACGACTGGTCCTAGTGTTATCGCTTTTGGAGCCGGCTGCTTCCTCTCAGTATCAAACTTGGAAGAATCTCATGGCCACTGCTGAAAAGCGTTTTCCACATTTAAAGATCTTTTCTGAAAGCAGTTCCTAGGATCTTCTTGGTGGAGATTAAAAGGCTTGGAAGAAGGCAGCGGAAGCATCAGTTTTAATGGAAATGAACAGGCTGTTCTTCCCTGACAGCTGTCCGACTTCGAGTGCGGGCAGCATCCACAGCTGCCTCCGGGGCAGCTTAGCAGAGAGGAGGCAAAGCCACGGCTTTTTCTGTGCTGCGAGGTGAAACCGAAGTAGGGAAGCAAAGAACGTGATTCGCTCGGTGCAGAGTTTGCAAACGCTGCCATCCAAACCTGCGCAGTCCCAGCTCCGGTGTTTGTACGTGGGGGATCCCAGGTGCCCCCCTGAGCCCCAGCTCAGCCCCGAGTCCAGCCCACCTCCCCGGCGCTGGCGGCCGCGGCAGGGCAGGAACGGGTACTTCTCAGCACACTGTGCTTCACCCCACCAGGAATCTGCTCCAGGAGAGGAACTGTCAGCAGGTTTGGGATACTGGAAAGCAGTTCGCCAGGCATTATGCTTCTCTTCTTTTTCAGGGACAGGATGAAAACCTTCAATTCCCAGGTTTTCAGGCCAGAACTGTTCAGCCGTAATAGGTATACATAATCAGACACAGAAGCCAGACACAATGGAGAGTATTTTTTCCCTTTCAAGCATCCCGTCTCTACCTGTGAGTCCCTCGCTAACTATTTTGTTAGCAGCCAGAGTGTCGCCTGGCCAGCGTACAAGGCTGGGCTCAGGAAATTGCCATTCTAGTCCCAGCTTTCCTGCTCACAAACCTCCCTCTGCCTGAAGATTTAGCTGGATTTAGAGAGAGTTGCCAGAACGGTATTACCAACACAGCCCTACAAGGCAAACTCTTCCAGGGTGGTTCATTTTCACACAGCAGCGTTTTCACCAGCCTGGTTTAAAACAGTTTTCTGAACAGAGTAAGATTTCAAGGGCTGCCTTTCTGGATAACGTTGCCAGACTTGTGTCCTCTCTTAGTTGGGGAAGGAGCAGGCAGAATTCATGTGCCTAGAAACAGCTCTGCAGGAAAACTGTCGAGTGCAAGCTGAGCCTCAGTTTGTCAGTGCATGGGAAGATACTTCTTAGATATCTTGAAGTCCTCAGATTTAAGACATGAACAGGGGCAAAGCGTTACTAGTAGATAGTGTGATCCTGGCTTCGAACCTACTTCTGCTGCTTTACGGTTCTCCATACCTTTGAAAGAGAGTGCCAGAGCAAGAAGGATGAAAATGCTGAACCTCCCCAAGCTCCAGGATAGGGGTTTTCATGGAGAAGTGACTGAGGGGCTTTGAGCACCAGCCCCTGTTAGCTGTAAATACTAACCACTGAAAGGCACCAGAGCTTTCCCACTGAAGTAAAGGCATCGGGAGCAGGAGATTAATAGGTTGCCGGCTGTGTCGGCACGATAAGCCAAGCAAGGACCCGAACGCTTTCAGTCAAAAGTGGATTGAGACCTCAGCAGGGACACATGGCAAATCAGCCAGAAGCCACACATGGAAAACTGAGCGAGGCAGCGCGGGCAAACATTTCTTATCTTCGCTTTACGTCAATAGAAATGGCATTGTAAAAGAGGCAGCAAAGTATTTGCTAGAGAGGAGGAGGGAAAAGTCCACAAGCTTTTTTGGCTGTACATGTGGGTTTTTAAACACTACTGTTTTCCTCGGAAACTTGTCATTGGAAACAAACAGGCAAAAATCACCCAGCAAAATGTTTCAGAAGGCTGGGTGGTTGCTTGTTTCAGTGGATTTAGCCAGGCTGTGCTGGCAGGGATGCTGCCTGCCACTGCTGTTGCACTCCAAAGGCAGCCGGGAAAGTACAACCTCTTAAACCAGCCCAAAACACAGCTGTGATAATTACCCCATCTACTCTGATTTGCTATGAAATGGGGCTTGGGGGAGAGGCAGACCTCAGAAATCTGGGGCTCTCTTCAAGGTGATGCTTTCCACAGCAGTCTCCCCATTTCCCACAGCTCCTGCTTCTCCAGCAGCCCTTCCTAATTACCTCCGTCGGCTTTTGCTTTGCTTTCTGGTTTTATGGTTTTCTTTAAGGCTAATTAACAGAAGAGTGGGTGAGGCCCAAATTTCTTGCATGGATTTTTTTTTTTTTTTGTGGTGGTGGTGGTGGTAGCTTTCATTTTGCTGAGTTTTCTTTTTGCTTTTAAGCTGTTTTGATAGTGCAAGAAAAACATCTTTCCTACCCGAGGGGGTACCGAGCAAGGAGAAGACTCAGCAAGGAGAATAACAATTAGGGAAAGGCCATGAGCAGGTTTCACCTCCTCAGTGGGGTCCAGTTCTGCATCCCCACTCTGCGTGGGTAATGGGCCCTCGCTGCACCCCTGCTGTCAGCGCCCGGGAGCAGGGAAAGGCGCAGATATCCCCACCACGCAGGAGGTGTGCAGGTGTCAGCCAGAGGTGAGCTGGGAAGAGCAAAAGGCTGGGATAAATACAGCTGAAGCCTCACAGCCTGAATCCATATGGCCCCTGGATCCATCCCTGCCCGACAGAGCCTCTGGGTGGCCGCTGGCCGGAGCAAAGCTCGTCACCGGGTTATGGCCAGGGGTGGGCTTGCTGGGTGGCTCGGGGCAGTGTTCCCTACCGCACTGCCAGGGGAGAGCCACAGGTCCTGAAACCTCCCTCCTCCTGCTACAAATCATCACCCCGGGTACGCAGGGCTCTGCAGGGACCTTAAAGGTGTGCCTGGGAGCTCTGGGAACCTGAAGGAGCTCTGTCAAAAGGTCCAGTTGTGACTTTTTAGGTATCAAAATAATGATATTGCTTTTTTTAAAAAAAAGTGAAGAATAGGATTGTAGATAAAACAGTGTATTTTCATATAATGCCTTAATTAACAAACACAGATTTTCTGTGTTCGCAGTCTCTGATACCATGGATGATCCAAGAGCAGAAACCGATGACCCAGTAGCTAAAAGACTGATCATCTCCCTGTTAACGCAGGCGTGCAGAAAATGAATATGGAAAATTCATGCTGCTGAACTGCTTTCTGTTTTTCTCAGCAGAGGAACTTCAGCCAATGCGGCAGTAAAGCGCTGAGCACCCTCTGCTCTTCCTGACCCCACCAATTTCCTCTGCACAGGCTGTCTGTATGGATTTGACACGTGGTCTCCGAGAGGCCCCGAGGCCTCATACGTTCCAGTAAGGCAAAGTGCACGGCGTGGAGGAGCCAGGTCCCCACCTAAACTTCTGCAAGTCCCTAAGGGTCAAGTTAAGTGCAAGCCTGACCCTGTTCTCGGGACCAGACTTGCCCGGCTCGTGCTTTAAGCCTCCCAGCTTCACCAGGCTGGGCTTTGTTTCAGCTGTGGAGCTCGCAGGAGGTGGCCCCATCACCCTATGTGGTCCTAGGCAGCATCCCCACCTGGCCTGAAGCACATCTCTTTGGTTGGCTCATCCTCACAGTCCCGAGGGTCTTTGAGCCCTGGGGCTGGGACAGGAGGTTGGGAAACAAGTGGTCTGTGGGACCTGAAGGCTTCTCTGGAGCCACGTCGCTCTTTCAGTGTCCCCATGGGTGTGTTTTTTCCCCTCAAACTCAGGGGCTGACCAGCACTTCCCCACCCCACAGGGATGCTGGGATGAGTAAACCCATTAAAAGCTGCGTGGTGCCAAGACACCAAGGCTACAGCAATGCAAATTAATAAGACAGGCCAGGGGATGTTTTCTGCCCCTGAGCCCCACTGGCGTGCCCAGCCATCCCCAGAGGGATGAGCTCTTGTCCCCCCTGGAGCAGGAGAACCGTGCCCAAACTGCCTGCCCGGAGCCCTCCCTGGCCCACCCCGGCTCCCGAAACGTGCCTGGGCACTGGCTGCTGGAATATTCACTTGGTGTGGGACAAACTCATATGAGGACAATGCCAACCATTTGATGGCACAGGCAACCACCTGGGCCTGTGCCCTGCCTCCCTGTTGTTTATTGGTTTGTTAGTAGCTTGCTGCCAGCCAACGCTAGTATAGACAGAGCGCCTGCCATTAACAAGGGCAATAAAGTACCTACGAGGAAAAAGTCCAAAGTGTTTCATGTGGTTTTATAAGAAAAAGATGCTTTCTCATCTGGAGTTCCATCTCTTTTGTCCTGATCGCTCCAGAGCTGAGTAGTGTGATTTATTTTTTTTGTGTGTGGTGCCTAGCAGAGGGAGCTCTGGCTGCCGTGCATCGCTGCCATCCCAGCGGATGCTGCTGCTTTTACAAATAGTAATATGGCCAGGTTTAAGACAGGCCTGCCGTGCAGGAATATAATGATCCAAGTGGCCAGCTTACCAAGGAGAACAAAGAAATTATTATAGGGTCAGGCAAAAAATAAGGAAAAAGAAACCTAAAAGAAAACAAAGAGCCATTGACAAGAGGCATAAATTAGTTAGGTCTCCAGTGTCATTCTCCATCTGATAAAACAAAAATGTCCAGAGCAACAATTAACAAGAAAATATGAGGGGTAAAATATCTCTGATTAGCTCCAGGTACTGACTATACACAGAGCTCTTTTTTTTTTTTTTCCCCCATGCTTTGGGTTATCTTCAGTCTTGGTTAATGTGGAGCTGGTTGCGTGTGCGTGTGTGCGGTGCAGTCCTCGCGGGTTTGGGAGCTGCCTTTTGTGAAGGGCAGTCCTCCTGAAGGGAAGCAAAAGAGCAAAGCGGGTACAGAGGAAACAGGAATGTGTTTTGGGTGATCCTGGGCAATACAGCTCACGGACAGGAATGAGAGCTTGAAAAGGACTCACAACTAGAGGCACATCCAGCAGATGGATAAGGATGGGAAGATAGCACTGAATAAACCTAAAGGAACAGAAAAGGAAAGCTGCAGAGAGTGCGGTTCCCAGGCTGCTCTGGGGTAAATTGGTCATCGCTGGCAGGCAGCGAGGCGGAGGAGGGATAGACTGCACCCACCAAAGGTCTGTATGAACAGCAGGGAGCTGAGTACAAGTTGGCTTTGCCACATCAAAGAGAAAGGGAATAATCTGTTGTCCACAGCACGTGGAGGTAAATAAGGTGAGAAATAATGAGCTTAAATTGCAGCAGGGAAAGCTCAATACAAATGGTAGGACAATCTTTCTAACAGCATGGACAGTTGCACATTGCAATTGCCTCCCGGGGCTGAGGCATCTCTAGGAAGGTGGGACCTCCCGGGGCTGTCAGGAATGGTTAGGGATGGATGATTTTACTTCTAGGCAGCTGGGAGGTGCTGGCGTTTCCTGACAGCTTCTCTTCCAACTATACTTTTGGAACCCAACCCGAGGACTGTAACGTGCAATGGCTCCATGGTGATTTTCACTGACAATGCTACGGAAACCAAACAAAGCCCAGGATACATTTCAGTGCTCTTTCTCCCTCACCATAACATTTGTTTGCATGTGTGGAAGTGGATGCGCCTGTTCAATTCGCTTTTTCTCCATCCACTTCACTGACCAGCTCCTCCTGCCCTGTGGATCACTGGTGTGTCCCTAAAGTTCAGCCTGAAAACCATGGGGTTGGGTGTCCTCCTAGGAGCCCTTTTGGGTCCCTTCCCCATGCGAGTGCGGCCAGCTGCCCAGCGCTGGGCACTGCCTGTGGCCAGGGGACTGCTCGTCCCTGTGGGTGAGGCACCCATGGGTGCTGGGTGCCAGACGCTGCCCAAGAAGCCTGCGAGAAGACATAGTAAAGAGCTAGCAGATGTACAGCTAGATCCTGTTAAATGCTGTCTGTTCTGGATTTCAGGTTGCTCTCTCTCAGAGCAAGACCACAGAACCAAGAAGTGACACTTGCCTCTCACAGTTTGGTGTTTGGAAGCAGCGTTTTTTCTTGCCTAAATTATATCATTTACCTATATCATACCATCTCTGTACAGTCTCGCTGGCAAAGTCCCCATTTGGTTTGGAGTGATTCCTCTTTCCTTCCTTGCTGGATTGACAGACTCAACTGGTGCCCTCAAAATTGATCTGAATTCCTTCTACTTTTCACAGCAGCTAGTGGCATCGGGAGTTATTCAGGCAAAGTTTGCCCAACAAGCTTGTTGCCGTGGCACAAAGCAGAAGGGAGAAGCCCTACATTTACTGCATTAGCTTTTGTAATTCAAATAATTAACATTTCTTTTGTCAGTAAACTGAAGAAGCATGAATTGAAGATGACAAATAAAAATATCATATTTTTTTTTTCCTAAGCAGTAAGGACTGGATTCTGCAAACTCTCCCGCATTTTGCTTCCCTGTTAACCCGAGCGTAAACATTCTTGCATTCGAGGCCTGACTGGACATCTTCTGCAACGGCTTGTCCTTCAAAAGCTAAATGACAATAATAAATTGTCCTACTTAAACAAGGGACCTATTTCACCTTTTCACCACACTCATAAAAAAACAGCAGTGCTAAATACACTTAAAGATCAAAGGGCTGGTATGCAAAACAGGTCCTGTGCACCAAAGTGACATGCTGCTTAGGGTTTTGTTGCTATGGTGCTATTGCCTTGACAAGTTGAATTATCTCTTGTCAGCCTCTGTGGCAGCCTAGACAGAAAAGTAACCATCAAAAAATAACCAAATTTTGTCTTTAACTACAGTCACTGAGCAGTTAATTTTTTTTTTAAGCTTTAATCACCCTTAACTTCACATTTGGCTATTAACCCACCAACTGATCGTTAACTATACAGACCGAATGACTGATTTCCAGACGATTGGTCCAAAGCCAGGTTGGTTTTTAATTTTTTTTCTGAAAGACTTTAATATCTCCCACCAGCACGCAGACAACCTATTGAATCCCCCATCAGACTCTGGGGCTGAGCAGGGAGGTACTTACAGGTTATCTGCAGAGAAACACGCTGCTCGGAGCTGATAAACTCACTGAGGCTCTATCCTGCTTTCCAATTTAACTCAAGCCTTGCTTAGCGGCAGGAGTAACCTGGCTGAATTGTTGTGGGTCACAGCTTGAGGTCTTTAATCAACATTCCCAGCTTAATCAACGGGAGTTTAGCTAGCCTGAAACCCAAATCAGGATATTTCTGGTATTTACCTTGGTGCTTGTCCTTTTCCTATCAGGACAACTGGTTATGGATAAATGTAATGTTGCTGCAGAAATTATCAAATGTCAATTGGACTGCTTTTTTTTTTTTTTTTTACCCCCTCCAGCTTTAAAAGGCCTACAGCTGAAATTTTCTAGCGGCAACTTGCTTAGGCTGGTTAGAGACATCTGCTAATAAATGAAAGGAGAAAGTTTTTTTTCATGAATAAACTCTGACTCACAGTCCTTATCCCGAGCCACAAGATCATCCTTCCCTCCTGACTTAAGATCCGTAAGACCTAAGAAGCTGACTCTGACTCACCGCAGAAGGGCTGGGATTGGGCTGTGTCTGCTATTTGCATCTTTCTTCTGAAAACAACACAGCCAGAAATAAGAGGGGAGAAAGCCTCTGGTACACTGGCCCTGATTTGTCTTTGGGAATCACTGGGGTTTTGATTGCTCCCTTTGGTATGAGAATGAATTAAGCTCAGATTTGTAAATAGCAGTCTAACCACCCCTGTGCTGACAGGCACAAACGTCAGGAAATATGTAGTTAGTTCCACCGGTGCTGCATCTTTGAACTTTAATTGTAAGCACCTCTGTCATACCAGGGGAAGTAGAACAACACATCTGGAACTAAAAGCTTCCTGCTAGACTTTTCACACTAACTATTTCCAGCTTTTTTCCAGATAGGGGTTTTCAGCAAAATATTTTTGAATTGAAAAATACCGATTCCTTAAAACTATTGTTTTTCTTGTGGGAGCTACGAAAGAAAACAATACATGCCCAATACATTTCTCAAATAAAAGTAATAAGGAGAAAAATATCAAAGCATCACGTTTGTCCATTGTTAACATTTAGAATAGCGTTTTCTTTATTCAAATGTCTTCTATGCTTTAAATAATTTTACTTTTAGGTGATCAAAACAAATCAGCTCAAAAGTATTGAAATGAAGTATTTCCATTGACTTGAACTGCGTTTTTATTGTTTGCCTGCAAATGTTTTCCACGACTCCATTTTCTATCCCATTTTGTGACTTGAGGGACTTTTTCCATTTCTCTCCGCAGAAAATAGTAACCAGATATTTTGTGCCTGAATGAAAAATAGGACGAAGTTCCAGCTAAGACAGCCCACATGTGCCCTTGGAATATGTTCACAGAGGAGCAGCACACCTGTGCTACCGCTTTGGGTATACAGCAAGGCTTGGCTGTAAGTCAGGCAGGAGATGAGTGCTCCATCAGGTCGAACATGCTACAGGCCTCCTGCAAGGGGTTGCCAGCATGAGGCTCAGCAGGACAAGAAAGTGGACAGGAGTAGACAAAAAAATGGGGAGAATCATTTTTCTGCATATACCTATTGAATTTTCCAATTGCAGAAATGCAATCATGTTGATTCACAGCAAGCAAGATGAATGTCCCAGTGTAACAAAAGCACCAGGTTTCCAGTATTCTTTTCTAATGCTAAAATCCTGCAGAACAATCTGTTACTGTGCATAAGGAGGGACTGTTCCTGATGGGAACAAAGCTCACCCTGAGGTACCAGGCTGTAGCTCTGGAGCCAAGAAGTTGCGGAGGCTGCTGCTGCCTTTCTTTACCCACATTGCCTACCTGCCTCCAGCCCTGCGCAGCGGTGGGACCAGCAGTGCACCAGTAACGCTGGCTGCATCTCGCATGTTTGTAAAGCTGACTCCTCCAGCTGTGGCAAGCCCATGCTAGAGAGATTTTTCCAGCTCCCAGGAATGAAATAGCACCTCTGCCAGTACAGTTTATCACAGGGCCTCAGGCAAAAATGCCCCGGTATAACTACAACCACCTCCACGGTCACAGTTGTCATTGTCCCTGAGGGCAGAAACCACAATAAAACCTAGACCCACAAGCGGCAGCACTGTGTCAGCTGCGCTTGCTGCATGCCTTGGGCTGGGATGCTGAGATGTTTGGGCTGCTGGGATGCTGGGTGTGGGGCCGTGGGGATGCTGAGCTGCAGAGCTGTGGAGCTTTGGGGCTGCCACAGCTTGGATGTTGCGCTGGATGGTGGGCTGTAGGGATGCTGGGCGGTAGGGCTGTGTGACTGCAGGACTCCTGCTCTGTAGGGCCGCAGGGATGCTGGGCTGTGGGGATGCTGGGGGTCAGAGATTTGGGGATTTGGGGCTTCATGCTAAGCTGTGGGTCTGCAGGGCTACAGAACTGGACGTTTGGATGCAGGTCTGCCGGTGTGCTTGGCTATGGGACTGCTGGGACACTGAGCTGGGGCAATATGAGGCTGCTGGGCGGTGGGGTTGTGGAAATGTTGGGCTGGAGGGCTGTGAGCTGGGTCCAAGGCTGCAGGGGTGCTGGGTGGAGGGGCTGCAGGGGTGCGGAGCTGCGTACGGGGCTGCGGGACTGAAAGCGGGTGTGGGGGTGTGGGGATGCGGAGCCGCTGGGCCGGGTGCGGGGCGGCGGAGATGCCGGGATGCGGGGCTGGACGCGGGGCG
>NW_009649927.1:993461-1006080 GCF_000708025.1 Charadrius vociferus
CTGTCTGGGCACCCCTTTGCTGTGGGGCCCGGCAGGCTGCAGGGCTGCCTTCCCTCTGCCCTGGCGACAGCCACTTCCCGGCACGCCTGTCCCCTGCTTTGGCCCTAGCAGCGGCCCGATTTTGCAAGATCCTGACATATCGTGGGTTTTTTTCCCTTTTTTCCCTTTGTGCCTCGAGCTGGCAGCACAAAAGAGCCTGCATTTTTCATGCGAGGTGTCCTGCGGTGTCATCAAGTTACTGATTTATACCCTTAGTCACACCTTAGAGATCACAGCATCGCACTCAGGGGCTGGTCGTCCACTGGCTGGAGTGACTCACAGGACACCAAACCTTGGCATCGTCCTCCTTTTCAGCTTGCTGTGGCCATGTACACAGCAGAGCTGCCATCAGGAATGGCACCGGGCGTCCTCAGCACCCCTCTTTTCCAAACTGCAGGGCATCCCCATAAAGCAGCACAACAAACGTGTGCTTGCAGGTAGTTCTCTCCCCCAGGAACCCCTGCAAGCTCCCTGGTCAACTATAGTGGGGCTGCTTTTTTATTTTAGACTTTTGCTTCCTACCCGAAAGACCTTCACTATCAGAAATGTTCTGGTATAAGTACAAATAGGCTGTGCTGCACTCATTTCTTAATCTTCTCATGGATGAACTAAATAATTACTTACCCGGTTAACTACTTCTCATCAAATATAGACAGTACCAGCCTCTAGGACACTGCGTGTAGTACAATTAGTCTCCTGGAGCTGTGCTGTACCACTTGTGCAGTGTTAGCAGCACAACTAGAGCTCAGGGGGCGAGATCCAGTACAGCGTGTTTCTCAGCTGTGGACCACTTCTGGAGCCTTTTCAAGCAGCCAAAAACTGATGTTTGAACTGCTAATGAACAGCAGGAGGAAAACACATCGGTTTTTTACCCTGTTTTAGTTTGCAGATCCCAATATTTTCTAGCGGAGGTGCAGACCATCTGTCAAGAATTTAAGGCAACTGACAACAGGGTTGATTTTCTTAGCTCCCTTTCCCCTACAGATAACCCACAGATCCCCCCCAGGGCCTGCAGACAATAGGTTGCAAACTGTTGGCGTTGATAGATGAGCTTCCTCCCCCTTCACACAGCCTGGAAAAGTGCTTGCTTGTCTCTTACTTAAGCAAATTAAATATTCCAACCCCAAACAATGCTAGAGATAATAATGGAAACAGGGACTGGCTGAAGATTTGAGTCTCCTACCTCATGGTCCTTTCCATCCGCACTCCTCTGCTCTGGCACCGGCTTCTTAGATTTTCATTGAATAACAAAGAACATGTATGTGTGGATGTGTGTGTGTGTGTGCGCAGACTCACAATGTTAAGCCGTCGTCTGAGTGAGGAAAGGGACAAAAAAAATCATTGGAAAGGTATCAGTGTTTCAAACTGCAGCCTTGATGCAGGGTTTGGGCTGGCGTGGTGGGGGATTACAGTCTTTTTTACAACAGCAACAAGAAAAAAGTCATGTTCTGCCTTTCCTACTCCTGAGAGGCTCTTCTGCCTCAGCTGATGGATATTCTCCATATCAGCTCCCAGGGATGGGAGCTGGTCTCAGGCAGAACCAAACAAGTATAGCTGCAGCACCAGCATGAGTACACATATACAGAATCAAGGACACATTCAGTGCCATAGACTCCTGGAGGCAAGCTTGGCTGGCAGCTCCCATACCCGTGTGCCAAGGTACCTGCATGCACTGCAATATAGACGTGTTCAAACCCTTGCCCCACAAAATACTGGAACTATTTTAAGGGTGGGAAAGCATCTGGCTAGCAAACAAGGTTTGTGTGTTTGGGCCTGGCTCGATTAAAAACCTTGTTTCTTCCAGAATATTGGAAGCAATGAAAGTGCCTGCAGTAAAATACCTGATAAGCCTCTCTTCCTCTATAGAGAGGGTAAACGCATGTCATTTTCCAATTAGCTCGTGCTCTGAGCAATTATGTTGATCAAATAATTGAATAAGTGACAGGAATGTGAATGCTGAAGATGGTTAATTTCATTCATCTGCCAGTTTATAGCTTGACTTGCATGAACACATAAACCAGGCTAATGTGTTATTTATAACTTTGAAAATACAATTATAATAGTCAAACATGAAGAGTTGTGTGTTGGGTGTACAGAGAGGAAGGTTTCTGCTAGTAAATTATAATAATAGCATAATGAGGGAGTTTGCCATTTCTAGCCAGCATGTAGGACAGGAAGGATGTGTAGCCTGTGTTTGAAAAAGCAAAGAAGGTTGGTGTCAGTGTTGGGTGGGGGGGGAATGGCCCTGACCTGAGTGGGGGGTAGGGGGGCAGCTGAAGCCTTACTCTCCTGTTTTGTGAGACATGGAGTATGTGCTGCCCCAGGGACAGTCAATGAGGGCTAAACATCCCCCCTCAGCTCTCCCCACCCAAATACACATACACCTCTCTCAATGTGAAGCTGAGCATCATTTTTGAGGGAGAACCAGGACTGTGATCCTTTACACGGAGGTGGGTGCAACAGAGACAAACTAGGTGTTTCCTACTTCAGATCCATCTTGGGTGAGCACCAGGATGCTCTGGAAAAAGCCCATCAAGTGTGCTTTACATCGAGGTACTGGAACAACCCTCTCAAACCTGGTTCTGACTTCCATCAAAAGCATGAATCCTGCTTGCAAGTTTTCTTCAGAAATAATAATAACTAAAAAAAAGAAAAAGAGCTCATCAGGAAAACCAACCATTTGTTTTTCTTAAAGCTATCTTTAGATTGTCTTAACTGATTGTACCTTTTATCTGAACCCCCTGTAGCAACCTGGACTACCATCCAACAGGAACTAATTAGCAGAGATATACAGTAATAAAAGTAGTGCACAGGCATGAACCATCGCCTCGCAGGGAGTATTACCTGGATGAGCACTAGCCTGACTGCAAGGAGGAAATTTGTGCAATTAATTGCTTCCTGATTAAAGGCGTTCGCAGTCTGGCCTTTAAATCTTCAAGGCCTAAAAACACACACTGAGTTAAATAGGGAATTTGCCCACAGTACTCAAAAACATTGCCCCAAACAGCAGAATTCAGTGCTGTAATTTTGGTTGGGAATAAACACTTGGCTGTCTAAGTGTGTTATACCCTAAGCTAAGTACATAGAAAGTGCTCCAGTCAAAACTAAAGGGCTGCAGAAGCTCTTGGGTGGGTTTAGAACAGTTTCTAAACCAGTTCAGTTGAGCCTGTGAGGACAGGATCTTAGGGGAATTCATTTCACAAAACCTGAGCCTGCAGAGCCAGAAAGAACCCCCCCACACCACCACCCCCGGACGTCTCAGGCTATTTAAATGGTAATAAACTTCAGGGGAAAACAAAAAATGGTGACTGATTACAGGCACACCAGGAGAGGGGCTATTCTGCGCGAAGATGCTGGGCAGCATCACAGAGGTCTTCTGCCTACTGCACACACCACTTGTCGCCAAGCAAATGAGATGGGGTTTAACCCCACCATGAGGGAGGAGACCTATTTCAGGCCGGGTGGAGGGCAGGGGGGAAGCGCTCGCTGTGGGAGACGTTGGGTTTGGGTGAAAGGCGGGAGGATGGTGGCGCAGGCAGGAGGATGGGACTGCCGCTCCTGGTGCCAACCACCACCGGTGTTGGGCTCAGATGGAGCCACCTCCCGGGGCAGCGGCTGATCCAGCCTCCCTGCCCACCCTTCATTAAGCATCGTCGTTTTCCTGAGGGCATTTCCTTCACCCTCATGCGGTGCCACGTATAAGGCAACTTTATTTCAGCATGTCCAACTGTATTATTGCTGCCTCCCGGAAAGTTACAAGGCTGGTGATTTATGGAGCCTACTGCTGCCGCTGAAGAAGGGGAAGGCTTTGTCTGGGACCACAATTTGTCACACTAGAGTTGAGATGTCACAGAAACGCACACTTTGTTTGCTCATGTGCTGCTGTTGCTCTAGTGTCGCCCCCCTATCGCTTCTTTGCCGGTTGGTTCTGTGAAATTCAACAGAAATGTAATGATGCTCCAGGAATGAAAAGCTCTTCAACATCTAATAAACTGAGCATATGAGTGGGACTGTCAAATTCAGGAAGACATAATATGCTCCTTGGTCTGTGCTTAAGCACCTTGCTGGATGAAAGTCAGAGGAACAAAGATTACAGATCTTTCCTTGCAAGCTCCCCCTCAATCCCCCTTCTCCCCACATACATTGTCATTAGCGAGAGCAGGCGGGAGGTATATGGCCTGAATTACGTTAAGACAGATGCACGGACTGTAAATTAACATGCAGTTTGGCCTCCTTCCTCCACAAAGCCAATCTGGCTCCTCTGCTGGAGAAGTTGCATCGTGGAGTGGGAAAACAATCAATCCTGCCAATTGTTACTGAGGGGGAAAAAAGCATAACAGGAGCTGCTTATCAGAGACCCACATTTTGAGAGGAAAATCCCCTGAATCCTGAGGAAGGAAGGATTCTCTGCAGAGCTTCAAGTACTCTTCTGACAACCCCATCCTGCGGGAGCTGGGGCAGGGAGCCGGGCCCCTTCCTATTGTGAAAACTGGGCCCGGAGGACTGAAAATGGACATAACAACAGGAGACCCCAGACTGCAGCAGTGAGGCAAAGCTGTAATTAAAAAAGCACAGTACAGGTTAGTCTTAACAAATCTGACTGCCACAGATGGTTGTCTATGAATTGTGATTTTAGAAACAGTAGGAATGACTCAAAACCTAGAGAACTTGAAGTCTGGAAGTGATTGAGGCAAAGTTTTCCCTCAGCTGACAGTCAGGCCCGGGGGTGTCTGAAATTCACATCTCAATTTTGCCCAAGTTTGCATGTGTTTAGATTCACGTGCCTTGTATTGCAAAGGATTTGGCTAACTCTCTCTTACCTTCATGAGAGTTTTGATTTTGACTGGATCAGCTTTCTAGGAGGACAGAGAAGGGACTGTGTGTGTTAGCGCAACTAACTGAAAAGCTGCATAATTTTTTTAAAGTAACTTGAAATCATCATTAATCCAAGCATCTCCAAGGACTTCCCACGCAACGTGCTCTTCTCCCTGGTCCACCTTCCTAGCACAGTACATTCACTAACCACACGCCAATGTATTAGCGCATCTGAACAAGGTTCCCAACTGCTGCAGGGCCAAAATATATATTTTGGGTAATCTAAGTCAATGCCTCAGAGTCCAGCTCCTGACATGACATGAAGAGATTAATATCTCGGCTTTCATACCTGCTTTTAGCTCTTGTACTGGTCTATGAGAACAAATGGAATGCAATCCTATCTGCTTGCACGTACAGTGGCTGGGGCACCTCTTTTCCCTGCGCCGAGGGGATGCTCACCAATGCAGAGCTCTTGTGGGACCCCCGCTGGTAACTATGTGCCATCACATCTCTCTTCAAGTAATTTGGGGAGCAGGTTCTCTCCATCCTCCCGTATGATCTTCTGCCTGGGTGAGAAGTGGGATGCTCAGGCATCCATGTAAGGAATGCATCCACAATCCAGCTACTGCGTGAGGAGGGAGAGGAGATAAATACCGCAGGGTCACAGAAGGGTGATCAAAAATTGCCTTAAGCTGTCCTGATCAGCCATGTAAACCACTGGGAAGGGGAATACTGCTCAGTGGTCAGCACAGGCCAGGCCTCTTGCTCGTACTTGCTCTCTGCTGTGTCAAACAGAGCATATATGTAGCAGAGAATCTCGTTTAGCCTGTCACTCTGAAGTTGAGAACTGTATTACAGGGCACGTTGGGGCCTCTGGAGTTGTATTAGCAAAGTTTCCCAAATACTCAAGAGGTAATCACTCTGTCTGAGGTTGCTCAACCAAATTCTGATTACTCTAGTCAGCATCCCTTGTAATTAGAAGGGGCGTAAATCTATTTTCACAAAAACTGTATACTACATAAGATTGGGAATCAGTCTTTCCACAGTTTGCAGTGTTTCTCTCTCCACTACCTTTCAGAGTTCATAGGCATTGAATGCAAATCACAACTCCTGAACCTCTGAGGATAAAAGATGTCTACAGGCTGTGCCCACAAAGCTCCTTGACAGATAAGCCCCATTCTGGATTTGATTTTCTTCAGAGAAAACATACTGGGAGTTTGCAGAACTACTAATATTTTCAAGTGAAAGTTAACCTAATTAAAACATAATAGTTGTGCATGAAAGGGAACATAACAAGTGTGTAAGTTTTGCATATTGGTTGTCAGGACCTTCTGCATAATTGTGCTGGAGTGCAAAGCTGTGGTATGAGCATGAGTTCTCACTGGAATTTCAGTTCGATATTGAAGTAAAATGACAAGAGGTCACACAAGCTTGACTTTGAGAAGTCATTACACAAGGTAGCTCAAGCTGGGACAAGCGACTTTTCACATCTCTGCAGGGGCTTGTCAGGCAGAACAAAAGTCACATGTTGGTACATACCTTTAGAAAAAGCAGAAAGCTGAGATGCTCTGCAGGATGCCTGCTCATGGTATAGGAACACAGCGGGAAAAGAAAACATGAATAATTAAGAAATTATCAGTACAAAAATTAGAAAATGCAGAAGAAAAGCACTACCAAGGAAGGAAAAAGAGTTGACCCTAACATCTGAATGGTTCAGTGCAGCATCTTCGTTCCCCAACATGCTACAAAAACATCCCAAGCCACCCGGCAAGGCAGAGGCAGCACAGATTTAATGCCTGCGCCTGCCCATGGCAAACTGAGGTTTCAAGGGACAGAACTCCACCTAGTGAGGAGATGGTTTGTACTGCACATTCAGCATTCAAGTTAAGTATGAGTGGACTCTGGTGACAAAATAATCTCTGCAAGGTAACAAAGCCTATAGTGTTACGCTATCCTGGTGTTGATAAGGGCTCACCTATGCGCCCAAAATCCCATTAGACTCAAGGACAGCCCCTCCTCAATTTGAATCAGATACAATGTTGAGAGACATATTCTTCCAACTTCACCTTATTACGCCACACAGTGACTTTGTAAGAATGTAACTGATGTGACATCAATCGTCTTCATCACCTGGCTGCCTCTCACACCTCCCTCACAAATAACTGACCTGAAGCTCTTCGACTTCAGTGGAAATTTATTAGTGGACTTGAACTTTGAAACAACATCTTCTTTCTGATGACGATGTAATAAAAACAGAAATACAGCACTAGTGTTGTATGTCCAAAAGTTTTAATATGTGGTCCTCACTGTTCAGAAAAGTTATTGCATTAAATTTGAATACATAAATTCATCTGAATTTAAAAAAAAAAAAATCTACATTTTACACATCACAATTTTGTCACAGCAGCTAAAGGAAACCAGATTTTATATGAAATTGACTCAAAACAAAAACATATGACTAGTTCTTCCCCAAATCAACAAAACTGCTATCATATTATTCAATAGTTACTACAAATCCCAACTTGAACAACACTATCCCCACAAATGTACAGCTCAGGAAAAGAAAAGTGCCATTCCAAATTACTGTCTGCAGATCTGAAATTTATTAAACCATGACTCTCAGCATATGCTAATTTTTTCCGCTAATTGAATTAACATACAAAGCGTGTTTAATTTAATTGCACACCATTTTCCTTAAGTTATTGTTTTTCTTTTATTATGACTTGAACAGATTCACAAGTTACAAAGCATCAATGCTACCTACAGCAGTTTATACAAATTCACACGGGTGTTTGAATTGCACACGAACATGATATTTGATCACCCAAAGGAGAGGCCAGATTCCCTGATCCATTAAAACCAACATCCATGTAAACCCACTGCTCCATGGATGATGGCTGTGTGTGCTGTAAATAGATTGATGAAGGGCGCGGTGACAGAAGCATAACAGAACACGTGGCAGAATTACACATTCTACATTTCATCCTCTGACGAGGATAAGATGTGCTACACCAGCTTGCAATAGAAGCAGGAATAGGGCTCTTCTCCTACTCAGTCTTATGCCAGAGCTGGGAATCGGGAAACTACAATTCAGCTTCTTACACAAAATCCTCAAGCATCACAATAATCAGAGTTTTGAGCTGCAGTGCCACAGCTTACCCGTCTTTTGCACAGGAAAAAAAAATAAAATTACATAAGGCTCATCTGCTTTCATTCTGCTTTCTTCTGCTGTAAAGAAAACAATAAAATATACCTGTCTTCAGAGAAAAATGGAGAGCACTCACTTATAATCCACTTGAACGTATTTCTCAGACTATGTAAGGCCAGGTTACTGCCTTTGCCCACTTTAAACAGATGACAGAGAATATATTACTTTGATATCCTTCACCAGGTTCTGCTATCAAAAATGGTCCACAGTGAAATAACAACCATGTGGCTCTCTCTTGGACATTACATGTTCATACATGTTCTAATTCTCACTGTGCCTATACCTTAAAATAAAACTATAGCTACTTCATTGGTTTTCAATCAGTTTTAGCCACAAGAAATGAGTTACCCTTTAAAACCATTTTGTAGGGTGTTTTTTCTGATTTGCTATCAAAAGGTCCAAACACTGGACAGCAAGTGAGCAGAGACAGTGGGGTGCTTTGCAAAATCTGAAAGTTCAAAAGGCATCAAAACAGCAAGAGAATGAAAAACAGCCACTAAAGTGAAAACTGCGTTGAACTAGCACTGCAAAAATAGGGAGAAATCCCGAAGCTCCAGTATAAGCAGTTATGCAGAATGTTTTACCAGTGGCATCTTTTGTTTGTTCAGGCAGTCACAAGGCATTTGTTACCATGATACAAATTGCAAAAGTCTTCATTTGAAAGTGCAAGAGGAATAGGATACTCAGTTATTCCAGTTAAGAACACTTGTTGAGAATCTAATACAAGGTTACTTATCTGTAACATGATTTTCGCACAACTAAGAAAGTCTGCACTGAAAGGGAAGAAGTTTACACAGCTTAGAAGATGATGCTGACAGCTTTCTAAAGCCAGCCTTTACACAAGACTTGGCTTATTTTATTTCACAGACACATATGGAACGAGATAGCCATCACCACTGAATCCAAACATACAAGCCCTTGCATAAACTTCCCCCATCTACATTAGAGTTCCCAGCCAAATACAGTCCTTGTGTTTTCTGCAAAAAAAAAAAAAAAAGAAAAAGAAAAAGAAAAAGGATAGAACATCTTGGTTATTGCTGTATTACAGGAAACTATACTAATATTTGCAGGAGAGACAGAGTGTGTATTTTGAAGATCACATCATTTACAAAAAGGCTCACATCATCTCTTCATCCTGTGCTGGTTCCGTACAGTAAAACTAGCATTCTGTTTCTTCCAAATGGAACAGTACCTTCAGACCCTCTCCCTGCCCTGCACACCTCAAGAGCGTTTATGCCACTTCACTATGGTTTCTACCAGTAGGTAATGGCCCATAATGCATTTATGGCAGCACCTTAAGCAAGACTGCATATTTCACCAAATGGACTTGACCCCAATGAAGTCCATGAGAAAAACAGGAAGGGGAAGACAAAGGGGAACAGAAGAAAATTATTCTCACTTCTTCTCCAAAGGGAACCAATGTTTCTGACAGGAGAAGATTTGTTTTCAGAAAGCTGTAATTTAAGCCAAAGTGACAGCTTATTAAATAGAAGAAGCCCCTTCCCCCAAACACAAATACCTATAGAAAAAATATTTTTAATTTAGATCTGTCTCTGAAATGAACAAAGAGTATTTGAATGTTGGAGAAAATGAAAAGTCTGCTTTGCTACCAAACAAATCAGACTGTGCAAATCCACGTTGTTTATCTTCAGTGCTGAGTCACAACTGGATGGTGGATGTGCCCCACCAAATACCACACCCTGGGAGTGTTTCAGCACTTCCCCTCCCACCAGAACACTGCCTCGAAAAAGAATTCCTATGGTGATGTGATGAGAAGTGATCTCTTCCTGCCATATGGTGCATGTATATTTAAGACTTTCACAAACATTTGCCCAAAAGTTATATATTATAGTATTTCCCAAGTCACAAACACTACACAAGCCATTCTTACACAATATGCTGTCCAAGGACATGGGACCTTGACCTTACTTCTCGCACCCCTACCCCTAATCCACCCAGAAAAGCATTGCACCCTTGCAGGCTTTGATTGTAAGTCGTGAGCTTCTGGAATGCAGCAGTAAGACCTCTGCATTTTTCAGGGACTCAAAAAAACCCAAACATTTAGTTCATAAATCCAATGTACAACATTTTCAGTAAGTGCTTTCACTCTCTGTTCATAAGAACAGTTAGGTCACTTCACACCACAGAGGTGGTACTTTCCGGATTTACACGCATCAATCTCGAAGCATTTCTCAGATCCTGTAGCTGCTTGGCAGGCTTTCCAACTCCTTCCTCAAATCTTTTTTCCACAACAGGAAGGACAGTTTCATACAAGAAGGATGCATTCTGCCTAATGAAGGCTTTCTTCTCAGGGTCCTGTTCACATCGTAAACTGTAATCAACATGCTGGACAGCCACCAGGATGATTTCCACGAGACTCTCTAAAAGAACCATGTGCAGCTCTGGAAAGTAAAGCTTTAACGCTTCCTCCAAGAAGGCCATAGTCTGCTTAGTGAAAGCTACTACAGTATAGCTAAGGTTGACCCAGCAGTCATCACCTGTGTATTGGTCAAAATTGCCCACCCCACAGCTCCTCATCTCCTCCCTGAGTTTACCCAGTGCCTCTGGAGTCATTAGGTTCATCTTTCTCCACATCTCCTCAGAGTTGCGGTGCTTGGTGGCCTCGATGATGATATCCTTGTAGCTCTGTAAAGCACCTTTGATATCCTTCACCAGAAGGGCATGAATGATGAAGGTGAGATCCAGTCCAATCTCGCTAAGCTGCTTGCAGTGCTCTTTAGCTACCTTGGGTATCAATGAAAAGTGAAGGGTGTTACTAGTGTGCAGGCCCCCTTTACATCTTACACATTTACCAAATTTATCATTCTCAGAAAACAGGGAAGCATCAGTCATGCTTCACTTATTTCTCCTGCTTTAAGAAATTCCTTATTAATGAGAAATGAATAACTGAAAGATAAACCCTGCCTGTCAAAAATACTGTGGACAATTACACTATAACCACCCCCACCCCCCCAACACACACACACACCCTCCCCACAGGAGCTGAAAGAAACCATAACCTGAGAAAGTTAGTCTTGCAGAAAATTATGGAAATGTAGTCCAGGACAGGCTTGGAAAACAAACAAAAGTCTTCAAAATACTCATCATTCAGATGTAGCTTATGTAAATTTTACGACTCCTACTGGTTAACAGAAAACTAAGAACAAACACATTTTGCATTTCTGATAAAGGCGGGGTTCTTCTTGCTGTGTATTTTCATCTTAATGTTTTTGTCTGTTAAACTGAAAAAAAAACCAAACCAACCTCAAATGAATATTAACCTTTCAATGCATGAAACCTCTCTGGAGACCCACTCAAGAACCAACAACTTACCTAGGGTTAGAAAAGAGGATTTACAAGCTTTGCAGCCTTTGTTTTGGCCATCACATCACACCACCCTCTTTGGACCCTCTTACCTTGACGCACTCTGCTGCAGTCGACAAGCTCTCTTTACTATCAAATACTTGCTTACTGAAGGCATCTACAAAAAAAAGAGCGGGCCCAGACAACGAAGGCCGAGTAGCAGCCATTGTTACCAGCGAAGTCCGTCTCAAACTCTCTTGCCGTCTCGAGAAGACTGGTGAAGAAGACATGGCAGAGCTTGTGGATGTAGAGCAGCGTGGCGCCCTCGATGCGCAGCTGTCGGATGGCTGTCTGCACTGCGGCTGCCCGGTTCTTCAGGAAGAGCTCACATGCTTTGGTGGACTGGCCCAAACGAATGAGCTGGGACACAGCTCGGCGGGTGGCCCGCGGCCCTCCCCGCAGCGAGCGGTCTGGAGACAGCTCAAACACCAGCACGTCCGTAAGTTGCCGGACCCGCTCATCCACCTTGGCCCGCAGCTCCTTCACAGGCTGGCTCATGGGCTTGTCCCCCAGGTACTCGTTGAGTTTATCCAAGAGGTCCACTGCCCCCTCGAAGTCCCGCTGAGCGATGCAGACGTCCAGGTCCTCAGGCAGCTCCTGGATCCACTCAAGTGAGAGGTCGACCACCTCCTCCTCAGCAGAGGGCTCTTCCTCCTCCTCGTCTTCATCGTCCTCGAACGGGTTGGTGGACTCAGGGGGCGTGGGGGCAGGCCGGGGCAGGGCCTCCTGCTCCAGGCGTCGCTTCTCGCTGAGGGCTCGGTTGCGCTTGGTCTCCTCCAGCACCTCCAGCCACTCCTTCTTGATCTTGGCATTCTCAGCCTGGAAGATGCGGCTCTCGGGGAACATGAGCAGCTTGAACATGTCCTTCATGGGGGGGTTGTCCTTGACATTGACCACGGCCAGCCCATCGAGGGGGTAGAGGGCATCGTAGCGGTAGGCGCCGCGGCGGTTGGGCAGGGCGGTGGCCACGAGCAGGCAGTCGTTCATGAGGAAGGCATGGACCCGCTGGATCTGCGCCATGTGGTCGGCGTCGTACTCCACCAGGTCCCCGTTGTAGACCAGGTACTTGCCGGGGCTCTCGGGCAGAAGGTCGCGGCAGCCCTCCACCTTCTCCAGGAGGGTGGTGAGGGTGCGCTGCCGCCCCTCCTCGCTGGCCGCTGCCTCCTTTGCCGACAGTGGCAGGGGGGGGGGGGC
>NW_009649927.1:1007098-1008019 GCF_000708025.1 Charadrius vociferus
GCAGGTATCGCCCGGCCTGGGCGGGGGAGCCGGAGTGCGAACGGGGGGGCTCGCCAGGAGCGGGAAGGCGGCGGGGGAAGCCGGTCGTTCCCGAGCAGCGCTGCCGGACGGCGTTCGCCGGCCTCGGGTTTCCGAAGCTGCCGTGCCTCGGAGCGGCCCCAGCATCGTGCCGGTGCCGTGTCAGAGCTGTCGGAAGAGGCTGTGACCCGTCAAATACGCAGCGGGTCTTCTCGTCGTATAGCTGTGGGCTTTAGGGAGGGGGAGGAAAAGCTGTCATTTGTCACTACGTGCTGCTCCTCGTTGTGGTTTCGTAGGCACGACCGACGAGCGCCACAGCTTCTCTTCCCGGTGTTTGAATGTCCTGCTTTTCTAACGTAGTTCGTACCCCGGTATGTGGGTAGTCACACTCGTTGTCAGTTTTGGCCTTCATTTGTCTTCCTTGGTAGGCATAAATGGCTTTTCCCGTGGTGCAGGCAAAACTGGACAGATTAAAGTGGAATAAGTAACTTGGTCTTGAACTGTGTATGTCAAAACTTAAGAGAACATACTTCTCTTGCTGTCAGTTTTCTTATTCTCAGTTTTTATTTTAGTTTTACAACATGGCAGAAAGGTGAATATGAAATGATAATGGTATATTAGCAAGACTTAGAATAGACTAGGAAGAGGCATATATAAGAAATCTGAGATTTAAAAAAAAGAAAAGATTTCTAGTGCATGCTGCAGTTCTGCAACGGATCGATCAGCTGATGCAATTGATGGCTCCTGGAGCCCTGCCCCCTCTTGTTCTCTACTGGTTGCAGTACTCTTTAGACACTTGAAAATATTTGGATAGTGAACTGGTAGAGGACTAACCTAATCACAAAAAAATTTGGAATTTTGAAATCTTTCTGCTGGATTACTGTGCAGAAGTGATGATATGTA
>NW_009649927.1:1008031-1044659 GCF_000708025.1 Charadrius vociferus
TTCAGCAGGCATCAAAAGTTGGGGGAGGGTGAGGGGTGAAATTGCAACAACCAGCAGTTGAGTCGGTGTTGGCTGCTGTGGACCTTCAGCCTGTGTTTTATGTGTCTCACTCCATCAGGAGTTCAAATGAAAGCAGTTCTCTGCCTCCTAAACAGGTTAGCTTGGAACAGTCCATTGTGATTCCCTTCCCCAATTGTGAGCTTTGAATTAAGTGATTGCAAGAGATCTAATAAATTATAGTATCCCTTTTGCTAGTTCAATCACAGTTTATTTTAAGTAACTTGTGGGGTGTTTTTTTTTTCTTGCTTAACAATGTTCAGTTTTCTGAGTAACTACTAAAAGTGTTTTTTCAGATTCTGATAGTGTGTGTTGGAAGGGACCAGCATTTTAACTCCAATTCTCAATTTTCTTCCCGTACTACAGAAACAAGTAGCTTTTCATATTTTCTTTCCATATCTCTTTCAGCTGTGCTGGAGTGTGCAGGTATGAAGGAAGAGGTGGAATGTGTTCCATTCGTCTAAGTGAGCCGCTCCTGAAGTTAAGACCAAGGAAGGATCTCGTTGAGGTATTTGAAGACTACTCATGAATCTGCACATACAATGCATTGTGCCTCCCCCCCCCCATCCCATACGCACATTTTCCATTTCCTAGTGGAATTCTTTTATACAGTGACTTGTAGCTTGTAAAATAGCGGTGGTTTTATTGCTACATTTGTGTTGCTTGTGTGGCAATATCATGGTAATCTTTCAGTTTTATACTTCTAAATGGGGAGGTCTGACTAGGAGTCTAAAGTCAGTTGTTTATTTTACTGACTTTATAAAGAAAAAAAAAAGACTTTTTTTTTAGTCCTAAGTTATCTTCTAATATTAAAAACGAGCATGGACTGAAAGCACAATCAGAAAATGGCTGTAGTTTCATCTTTTAGGTCAAAAGGCTAATGGCAGAAAATAAGGATATAGGATATGACTGTAAACATAACTTTGTGTTGCTGCTTGTGCCTCTGTCAGGGCTACTGCTTTGAGTTGGCTTAACATTCGTCTTTGCTTAACGAACAGAAATACTGTAGAGTTTCAGCTTTCTCACAAGTGTCTCTTTTTGGGTTGTAGGAGGGGATGATCTCTTTAAAGATCTGACTTAAGTTTGAGGATTATTTCTTCTGTTTGGAATGTCACTTACTGTAGTAATATTCTCCAGCATGTTTTGGTGGTATGGGAATAGACATGATTTGATTTGACAGGTAGAGTAAGTATTATGTTTTTATGACTCACACTGAACATGTGAATGCAGGAAAATAAGACCAGTACCAAGATAAATGTAGAGGAGTAAGATACTCCCAGATTAATTTTGAAAACATATGTAATGCTTTTCAGTAAACGGCTAATGATTTGCATCGTTTCAGACACTGTTGCATGAAATGATCCATGCCCTGCTTTTTGTTACTAATAATGACAAAGACCGTGAATCTCATGGACCAGAGTTCTGCAAACATATGCGTCGCATTAATCGCTTGACTGGAGCCAATGTCACAGTAAGCATAATCCACTTAACCTAATTTAATAGAGGTTTCTTCCTGATTTGTTGTTTTAGTATGGCTGGTATGGTATGAGGAATACATTTGTTCTTTTTAGACACTCCACAGTTGGTACCAATAAAAATTTGCATCCAAGTGTATGCCAGTTCCACAGTTATTTTCTTGGGAATGGTGGTGGGAACAGGTTTAGGAAGATGTGGTGAGTTGTTAGTCATATAATTTTCAAGTACACTCTCTGTAAGTACTTTTCTTTAAACTTCTGTTTTAACCTTGAAACAACTTAGTGATACCAGGGACAGAATAGTTCCATGTTCAGAATAATATCTGGGGAAGAGCAGTCTGTTTTAGTTAAAATTTATATCAGTAGAGGCTTAGGAATTGATAGTATTTAAAATAATGTGTCTGATAAGATTAATTAAGATAATAACTGGAGGGAGAATACAAAGCATTCTATACAGTAACATCATTTAGGGTGAAATTGGAGAAAGATTTTTCGAAGTGATTTTATTGCAGTTCAAACAAGATAGCCAGGACATATTCTTACATGTCCTGACATTATATTTATTTTTTTTTAAAAAAAAAAAAGCTTTGTTTTAATGGTAGCTAAATGTTGATGAAATTTTGCCCAGGGTCAGCTCTTTTAACTGGTAATGTAAAAATCACAGCAGTAATGGAAGGAATAAAATGGTAATGTATTTTTATAAAAATATTGTAGAGCTAGTGATACAAAATTGGAAACTTTCTGAATGACTGCTTTTTTTTTTTTCTTGAACCTAGATCTATCACACTTTTCATGATGAGGTGGATTTGTACCGCCAGCACTGGTGGCGATGCAATGGTCCCTGTCAAAATCGAAAACCTTACTTTGGATATGTGAAACGTTCGATGAATAGAGCACCCTCTGCACGAGACTTTTGGTGGGCTGACCATCAAGAGACATGTGGCGGTACATTCACAAAAGTGAAGGAGCCAGAGAACTTCTCTAAGAAATCCAAGGAGAAAACCCAGCCAGCAAAACTTCCAAATTCCGAGTCAACTAACAGAGGTATTTAAAATAATTCTTCTTTTTTTCTTTTCCAAACTGTTTTGGAAAAACAGTTCCTTGAACAAATACAGATGAACGACCATGTGAGCTTTGTTTAGATATTACTGTTACGTAGCAAAGAAGATGGCCCATTTTATTTGTGCATTTCTAGGCTACTTATCAACTTAATTGTTTGCAAAAGTTTTAGTTTGCTATGCTGTTCTCAAGCAGTTTATTTTTTGGGCAAAGCACATGAAATACTAAGCCCATGATTTATATATGAAAAAGTTACTAACTTTTCTTACTTTCTTCTCTTATTTTGCAGGCAAGACACAAACATGTGATATGCCTTTCAGTGGAAAGGGATATCGGCTTGGAGGAGGAGACAGTGGACTCTCGGAAAAAAGCATAAATTCCAGCAGCAGTGTTAGAAACAGTGAAACACCTGGTTCACAGCATCGTTCAGCAGTAAAGACAATACCAATCCCTAAAAATGAGATAAAATTTGAAAAATCGCCCCGTAGTGGCATCTTCTTTCCACTTTATACTGACGATGCCAGTGAGAAAATCAACTTAGCTTCAAAGCGTGAGTTTCCTAAACCCTCTGTTGCTAATACAAAAGCTTACAAGAATGTTAATGGGTCACCTGTTAAAATTGCTCGTGTTATGGAAGAAAAATCAAACCAAGCTTCTGCAAATGGCAAGAGGGTTATGCCATTTTATAACAGGCCACCAAAACAATTTTGTTTTGAGCAGACAACAGCAGCTGAGGCTGCATCTGCGAAAAAGAGCTCAGAATGTAGTAATATAGTGCAGCAATGGCCAAAAATAGAAGACAAAACTGCCTTTGAAAACTATTTCATTAAAAAAGGGAGTACTGATGTCACTTCAAGTATAAATACACCTATGAAAACCAAAACTGAATCTACCGTGTCCTCTGCAAGTTCCAGCACTGCTGTAAGCCAGGAGAAAAAAGTTGGTTGTCCTGTTTGCCAGTCTGAGGTTTTGGAGTCTAAAATAAATGAACACCTTGATTCTTGTCTTGCATAAAACCTTTTAAAAAGATAAACCAGGGCTGAAAACGTTGCTTGAAAACTACTTTGCTCAGGGTTTGCTTAGCTGTGGTTACTTCCCTGTGCTCCTGTTCTGAACTGGAATGTAAACTACTGTCAGCATGCTGAACAACAAGTTTTGTGGAGTTGCACATCAGCGCTGACGAGGAAGCTCGCTGCTATTTATGTTCCAAAGCCAGCTGCTACTGCTGTTCCAAAGAATCGAATACTCATGTTTTAGTAGGTGAATGTTTTTGCCAGTGTTCTTGCTGCAGAACCCGGGTAATACAAGAGAAAGTGGATTCTGTCGAACTGCGTGTTTTGAAGGCAGTCTTTTAAAATCAAGACATTGTCAATCCTGCTATTTTTTTTCTTTGTATTTAAAAACCCTTTGTGTTGTTTTTTTTTAAGTGTTTTGGGCCATTCTTAAAGTTAACCACCTATCATAGATAAGAATTTTTCTATTTACTCAATGTAATTAAGTAGCAGGTATTTTTAGAATAGTAAATATTTTGCATAAGCCACAATTGCACTCAGGTAGTCCTTCTCACCTGTGACCTTTTTGAAAACAGGTGAGAATCGCAAATATGGGCTTTTGTCAGAGACGGGAGAGGCATAGGCATCAAAAACATAGCAAAGCAACCATTTAGATTTAATGGGTGGGTTGTAGCAGGAAAAGAAAATGCAGAAGGGCAATGAAGGTGCTAGGAAATCAAGTGCAAGACATTTGGTAGATAAGAAGGCCCTGCACTTAAGGGCTCAACTTAAAAAAAGAAAACATTTTGAAGATCTTGTTTTCAAAAAGGATTTAGATGTTAGCTATACTGTTAAATGTTAGAGTGGTCAAATGGAAGCTAATGAACATGTCTTCTGTGTCTTTTGGTCCAGGATCCCAGCTAGACTCTCCACCAACTTTTTCTGATGGTTTGCACAAACTCTGCCTTGATAGTTCACTGGTTTTTAGGATATAGATATTGTGTGCATGAGTAACTGATCCCCCTATGCTGAAACTAGTGAGTAAAAGTTGTGAGGGATATTGGTAGCAATACTGGTAAAGACTCTTCCTGGCTGTATCATAAAAGCCTTCATGATTTTTCAGTTAAACTTCCAGTGCTTCACAGGCCAAAATGGCATTAAATTGACTTAGTTGACAGTCTTTGTTTTGCTGCTTCTGGAAGCCAGCCAGCTTGGTGGTTAGTATCCAACAAGCCAGTCACTTGAGTTCTAAAACCATTGTGCCGTGAGAAGTTACGAATGCTGAGCAGATGTGTTTTCTATGTAAACTTTCTGAAATGTTAACAGTTCTCTTGCTGCATTGAAAGTATTTAACTGGTTAAACAGTTAACAGCTTGACTCCTTACTTGTAAAACTGATTATACATATTTTTGTTTAAAAAAAAAAAAAGGAAAAAATAATTACACTGTTTCATATATTGTTGTTACAACTTTAAATGGCTATATTAGCCTCAGATGCACATATGTTTGCCTTTATATAATCAATTACTTGCTGCTCCCTTTTGAAATGGGGAAATAAACTGATGTGCAATTGAATTTGGCAAATGATACCTTTACTCTTTTTAGACATTGGTGTATTTTTTAAAATACTGATGCTACAGATGTTTAATGTGAATTGGATTGTTCTTGCATATTCTGAATAAATTAGTACTGGATTTTAAATTTTCATTAAGCCTGGGTTTCACATGGCAGTTGCGGCTGTCTTATGTTACTCACCAGTGGGCTCACCTGAATAGCTAATAACACTCTGGTGTAATCGATCCTTTCTGCATTAACACTTCCTTCTTAAATGTCCCTGTAAAAACAGGTGTTGGTGAATACAGACTGCATCAACCTCTGCTGCCTTCATCATATTTTTAGTACAGTTTCACTTGTGTTGCATTTCTGTGGAAAATTTTACAAATGCTGATTCTGAAACTTGATTTGATGTGTTGATTTTCCATACTTCCTTCTTAGAACTGCAGTATGTGTCAGTGTTCCCAGTGAAACCTCACATTTACAAGGACAGTTCTACTCAGAAGTATTTGTACTATCATATGTTTTTTAGGATGAAGACTAGATTGGCATCATGAATTGTCTCGCATCATAAAACATTTTTTGAGAGGTATTTCCCTTACTATTGTTCCCATCAGTTTCCTGGTTTGTCTTTCCCACTGCAACTGATAAGAGTAAAGGATTGCTCCAGGAAGGGGGCATTGTTAAATATATCATCATATTCAAATGGATTTTTTTTTCTAATGTCTTCTTTTACATCAACAGTGTTAATTTGAACAACAAATAGGAACAAATGTGGCGATTGGCCTTTAGAATTCAGTGACTAGTATAAGCCCGCCGGGGCACCGTGGGGGGAACTTAATCTATAGGCAAGTCCTGTCTCAAGTATACAAGTGTCCTAAAATAGATCTGGTTTCAAAACAATTGAGCAGTTTTGGACCAGCTGTAGAAAAAAACATCACCTTTGCCCATGTGTGTTTTTACAATGAAGTATTATGATGCCAAGATCCCTTTTATACAGCGATAAAGGTGACAAAGAGCTGGGTGGGTAGGCTTTGCCGCTGCTACCTATTGCAGGCTATTATTAACAGGTCATGGCCTTGTTTTTGGGGGGTATGTTACTGTGAATGCTGTTTCTGTAAGATTTTGTTCTTGGATACAGTGCCCTTTCCACAATTATAACAATGACTACTGGTATGTTTTCAAAATACGCTGGTAAATTTGGGTCAGAAGTGGGGAATTTCATCTTCTGTACTGGTTGACTTTGTCCTGAGTGAGTTTAGATGCTGTCCGTAACAACACTAACTAGTCATGAATCTTGAACAAACATGCTTTGCTGAACTGCACAGTAAGTTGCCTGACTGGAAATCCGAGAAACAAGTTAATATGCTTGATTTCTGAGACGAATCAGGTATGAGAGAGGTCAGCAAATCGCTCTGCAAACTAAGAGTAAAAGCAGTGTCATTCTGTGGTGATCTACTGGAATTACTCA
Source organism: Charadrius vociferus (assembly GCF_000708025.1). Classification (NCBI taxonomy): domain Eukaryota; kingdom Metazoa; phylum Chordata; class Aves; order Charadriiformes; family Charadriidae; genus Charadrius; species Charadrius vociferus. The sequence goes on from NW_009649927.1 coordinate 1,014,639, forward strand.
GGATGATAACATTTCTAGAGGTGAAACTCCCTAAGTGGGGGTTACTTTGCTATTTCATTACAACGAAAGAGGCTGTTCTTAAGTTGCCTTGAAACTGGTTATCGGGCCAGAAATCTCAAAGGTCAAATATTTTCAAGTGTTTTTTACTTTTTAAGGAAATGTTTGTCTAGGAAGTTTTCGTAACACTTTATGAGTTCTGATGAAGGAATTGGAAGTAGCATTTTTCTCTGGACTAATAATTGAGTATCATGCATGAAGATATGTAATAGAAATAGTCTGCTTTATAACATGTTTTAAAAGTGATAACATGCCATTCCTCTCTACTTTTCCATCTCCTGTAGTCCAGCCACTCTTTTATTCACTGGGGTATCTAGGTCACATGGGAAGCGTATTCTTACAGCAAGTTCAACCCTAATTCCGATGTGTAAGCTGATGAGCAGGCTATTTATGTCCCTGCTCCGGCGGGGAGGGTGCCGCTGCTCAAAGGGTGTAGGAATTAGTTACCCTGAGCCTCCTTTCTAGGAACGTTTTTCAAGAGAACAACTAAACGTTGTTCATTTGGAACCACCTACAGGAGGTTCCACCTCGGTTTTCTATGCTGTGCTACCTGTGGCTGCACCAGTGCTGGTAATAAGGGATACCAGGTACTGTGTTACAAAATCAAAGCCTAGCGAGGGCTTAGTCGTAACCAGACAACTAGGGAATAATTCCTGAAATGCAAAGTAGCTATTCAAACTTCAGGCTTCTCTTGCTGCAGCAGCAAGACGTGCTGTAGAGTAGAGGGCTTATAAGGATTTTTCTGTTCTTCTTTCTGTGTTCTTCTGGAGCCCCTCGGTTCTGTTGTATTTTCCATACACGCAGCATCCCTACACATCCTTACAGTAAGGCAAGCTGCACTGTACCGAAGGGTAACAGCTAGAAAGAACAAGGTAGACATCTCTTCTGAATCAGTTGGAGCAATTCACGGCGATGATGGGGTGATGCAAACCTCTCTGGCTGGAGAATGTTAAGAAACTGCCACCACAGCTGTTTGCTTCATCACTGCCAGACCCAGTCATCCCTGAGCAGTGTTGGTGCAGCAGCTGTCGCATTTTGCCACCTTACACTGAAGGCCTGATACAAGGTTGGACTGAGTGATCTCCTGAGGTTACACCTGACCTGAGTTCCCCTATGAGCATCGTTGTTGCTGCCTGACATAGCAATGACAGCAGTGAAACAGCTTCTTTCCAGCACCTGCTCCTCACCTGCCAGCCAGCATTCATCAGTTTTACACTCCAGATTGAAATACCCAAGTTCTTATTGCACCTGAATTATTACAGCTGTTTTGAAGTCTTGAGCTTAAAGAAAGCATTGTTTGCATATGAATGTAAAGACTCTACATTAAATTACCCTTAAAGCATAATTTGTGGATATACCGGCCATGAAAGACACTTGCATTTCTGTGTGTGTGTGCGAATACACTGTGTGTGTTTTCATATATTCATGTATATGGAAAAAAAATACCCAGACACCAGTCTGTGTGAAGCTTTGGAATTCTTCAACAGGCCATTAGGTGGCACTCCTTGCACTTAAGGAATACTTACTTCTTCCTCTCCCCCCAGTACAGGGAAAGAACAGAAAGTGCAGAATTAGCATCCTCGTGTTTCCCCTACACCTGCGCTCCAGGCTGGAGGTGGATCAGCCGGAACTCCGACTGGACCACAACCAAATTAAAGGAGGAGGAATGGGGGGGTTGGAGGCGGGGGGAGGAGGTCTGCAACTAGCTGAGAGAGCAGAAGTAAATTTACAACTAGCTGGGTTTTCTGCAAGTGTTTCTTTTAGCTTTGCTGCAAGAGGGACTTGGAAGATGAGACAGTAGCTCCTTTTTTCTAGTTTGGGCTCAGTGACTATCCCCAAAAACATCTTTTTTGTGGGCTACGTATATTGCACCACTTGCACCCGTTGCCGTGAAAAATCTAGATTTATGTCACTGTTTGGCATCAAGCCAGCTCCTCAAGAGAGGCAGGATGGAGCTGCAGGAAGCCAGAGGGGTTTATAAAACGCAAAACTTAACTCCTGTGCCTCGGGGAAGCCTGGGAGCTGGCAGGGCGAGACAGGTGGAGGACAGCGTAGGGTGCTGGAGGTGTGAAAGCTAAAAAAGGGAGGCGGCCCCAGCCTTAATCCCTCCCGTTCCCTTTTAGCTTCTGCCAGGCCAAGCTGCTTTAAGACTAGATTAAGTTTCTAAGAAGGTGCAGCAGCTTGGCCTGAATAGCTCACCCTGCCTCTGTCCCAGCCATCCCCCAGCCTTCGCATCGTTTCCTCGGCTTTTTTGTTCCAGTAAGTCTTCGACCTGACATTTCATAAACTACGCAACAAAGAATGTTTGAAGGAGCAAAACCCAACATGCTAAATTATTTGGCTCCCCCATTGCTTTGTTTAGAAGCAGTAAGTACTTTGTTTTTCTTTAGATGCCACCAATGTCTGGACTATAAATCCATGTGTTCACTGCAAGTACCTTCTCTTTGGAGATGTTACTAATTGCACAAAGTTTGGGGTAAAAGGCGGATTAGCACTCAGTGAAGTCCCAGTACAGTATCTTACCTATAGGGATACGGTTTAGTTGGGGTTTTTAGTTCTAGCAGCTTCATTCAGTGACTTACTGATGGGGGGAACAGCCAAAGGGCCTCTCTGCTCTTACTCCACTTCCTCCCCACTGCTTCCCTCCCCTGCCTTTACCTTCCCACTGACCACCCTCATCTCTTCCCAGAAGCATCCCAGTAATCATCTGCTTTCCTCCCAGAAGGACCCGTTCGGTGGGCGTGCTGCCACCTATTTGTAAGTGGGTTTTGATTCACCGGGAGGGCGTGGGGTGTGTTTTGAGAGAGGCATGAAGCAAAAAAGCTGTGCAAATTGCTTGCTTGAGGGGGTGCCCACCTGCAGAAGCTGGCGTGGGATGGAGCACATCCTCCCCGCAGCACCCACACCAGGAACCACCAGCCACTTTGTCCAGCTTAAGGGCAGGGCGGCACTTCTCAGCAGCACTCATTTGACCAGAGCACTTTTTTTTATACCCCTTCATTTTGAGAGCAGCAGACAAAGTCCAGTGGTTTTGGATGGTTTAATGTGTAACCCAGAGCACACTTGCTATTTTACAGGCATTACTCCCAAGACTCGTCGGGGCCGTGCTATTTATAGTGCACAGCACATCTTACAACTAGCTGTTTTTCAGCCACCAGCAAGGACAAACTCCCTGGTGTGTGACAGGACCACGACAACTTGGCACAGGCTGCTCCAGAGAACGTGGCAGTGGAAGGATACGGTACAAAGTCTGGGCTCTTCTGGCAGATGGATAACAGGAATACATCCAAAGGGAAGAGTTGTCCTGAGGATAAAACACTCCTGGGGCTTCAGAGAGGATGGCACCTCTACCAGGCAGGGTATGGAAAGCTGCTAGTAGGGGATGTCAGTCTCAAATCTGCTGTCTTCTGTAGGATACGCCACTAAGAATTATTTGCGTTAGTCTAGCTTTGCATTTAGCAGTACCTATATAGGCAATTTAATTTAAACATAAGAAACAACTTTACTACAGCAACTGAACACAGGAACAGGTTGCCCGGAGAGTTTGCAGAGTCTCCATCCTTGAAGATACTCAGATCCCAAGTAGACATGGTCCTGGGCAGCCAGCTCGGGGTGACCCCGCGCAGGGCAGGAGGGCTGGACCAGACCATCTCCAGGAGCCCCTTCTACTTCCACAGTCCTGGCTTTCTGCCTAACAACCCTGCCAGCACTTCAGGACAGCATGAAATCACAGCAGAAGGCAGTTAAGATCCATCTGCTTGCCCATAAGCTGGCACGGCCCCGGGGTGCTCAGACCATCTCTAACCACCAGTTTATTTCCAGTTGCACGTTTCTTCCTCTCCTTGCAAGGTTCGGCATGGGCAGCTCTCATCACTGGCACCACCCAAGCCATGTCCGGGAGGGACAAGTCCCCCCCATCCCATGCATTGGAGACTGGGGGACTTCAGGCAGGAGCCGGGCACATGCCACCACACACAGACAGGTCAGAGGGAGCTCTGCCCTGCCAAGGCAGGCAGAGGAGCAGGTACCCGGGTCAGGAAAGGCAGGTTTTAATTGCTGCTTCCTCGCCAAGCCACACGGCGGGGGAGGAGAGGGGGGGCAGGATTATCAGCCCTGCAGATGACGTGAATTAAAGCTCCGATGTAATTAACTTTGAATGTACCTATAAGAGATTTAGAAGGCAGGAAAAGCATCTGATGACAGGAAACAGGAGGTATTTCAGGCGCTGCAAAACCCCAAAAGACTATTCAAGCTAGCTGGCAACATTTCCCAGGCAATTTGGCAGAGTTAGGAGGACACCACCCAAGAGGTTTTACTGCTAACATTTGGGCTGATGCTTGTGTCTTGAAATGCAGTTTTGTCGAAGCAGCCACAGGCCCTGACTGGTAAGTGATGCCACGACTTTGGAGCTTTTTGCAAGGCATTATGGACACAAGCATCCCCTGAAGGAATGAGGAGACCTGAGGCTGGATGAAAACACCTAAAGTTGCTTGAATGCAGCCTGCCTCTTAATCCCTTTACAGGCTCCAGGAAGTGTCACCTTCCCTCAGGACTCTTCCACAGTGGAGCACTCCCACGCTGAACTCACGCTTGGTGCCCTCAGCAGTGCGGGTGCTGATCCACACACAGGGTCGAGGTCAGTCCGTGCCCATCCTGCAGCGGGTACTGAGGGAAACACTGCCTTAACTTCTTCAGGAAGAGAGATTAGAGGTCGCTGCTGTTGGGCGAGCATCCTCACTCAACTTTGGGTTGTTACGTGATGGGTTGATCCCAGCCCCAAGTGTATTTTCACATGGGGCCGTGGATTTTTGTTGAAGCGCTACCATTTTCAGGAGATTGTCAAGTAGACGTGAATCTCCCACCGGTTCCCAGTCTCCTCGTCTCTCTGTCCCTTTCCATTCTTCGACAGAAAGACTACCCCAGCTCAGCGTGAAACTGCTCCCGGGTGATGCTAGCATGGTTAGATATGCTGAGTTGGGTGCCAGCTGGAGGGCATGCCTCGGGAACCGCCACGGTTCAGCTGCGTCATGTATAATCCCGCCACCTCTGCCAAAAGAGGAGGAGCACCCTCAACCGTTCAAGATTAGCTCGCTTCCCTCTGAGGGTCAGCGGCTTGCCATGCTGAGCTTCTGTCAAAGCGAGGCCGTACCCCGAGGCCCTGTGTTTGGTAGCCACTCCTGTTTGGGCATTTTTTTTTTTGCAACTCTCAGCCAAGGGCTTAGGTAGCACCCCACCACCTGGAAGGGCAGGCACTCGGCCGCTGCCAGCCTTCATCTCAAGTGAAGAAAAAACCCCAAACATTTTCCTCAGCCAAGTATTTTTATAATTTAATCCAGCATCCACATACAGGGTGCAGCATGAAGGCTTGCAGCCCGGCTGATGGGGGACAACACTGGGGGAGCTCATGCAGCCTGGAAGGATGAGAAAGCCCTGAGTTAAGCGAGGGGGCAGGAGAGGCCCCCACACATGCGCGGGAGCAGAAATGGCAGGGGAAGGTGCGGAGGAGGTGGGCAGCAGAGCTGTTGTTCTCTGTGTGCTCTCGCCTGATGAAACTAGAGCAAATTTGCACCCCAGTGGATATTTAGTCATAGATAAAGCTGCTTCTTGAGTATCTAAACAAGAGCTTACATCATGATCAACAACAAATAAACCTCCCAACCAAAATACACATCCCCACCTGGGGAAGGACTTTTTACAAGGGCATGTAGTGACAGGATGAGAGGGAAATGGCTTCAAACTGGAAGATAGATTTAGAATAGATATTAGGAAGATATTCTTTACTGTGAGGGTGGTTAGACACTGGAACAGGTTGCCCAGAGAAGTTGTGGATGCCCCATCCCTGGAGGTGTTCAAGGCCAGGCTGGATGGGGCTTTGAGCAACCTGGTCTGGTGGGAGGTGTCCCTGCCCATGGCAGGGGGGGTGGAACACGACTATCTTTAAGGTCCCTTCCAACCTAAACCATTCCATGATTCCTTTGATTGCTACAAGTTAAAATAACTTTTGTTTGTGCAGCACGACATCCTCCACCTAAACCAGAACGACTTCTCTCTTTGTCGTCTCCAGGACAGTAAACCCACGTTTTTTCTGCTCTGACGGAGAGGCTTTGCCCCGCTCGGGCCACCAGGGGGAACCCGTCACTCGCTCTTGCTTCCAGCCGTCCCCGGGAGCCGGTTCCCGAGGCGTTTCGGCAGCCCCCCCGCCCCCCCGCACGCTTCCCCTTCTTACCGTAAAATACACGTCCTCCCTGGTTGTGCCATTGCATGGTTATGAAGTTCCAGCAACTCTTAAACCACATACGGTTGTTTCCTACTCGTGTCATGTTAAATTAAGGTTGGGGGGTTTTTTAAACTAAAATGTGCAGGTGGGGAAAAATACAAATAATGACAGTTTAGCAATTGCTACCTACACCTCCTTAGAGTTCTACATGAAAGAAAAATTTAGGACTGAAGAGAGTTAACTTTAACAGTTTGTGCTTGTTTATTAAAATATGACTGCGCAGAACATGTGCCCAGCACCACGTTACTTACTGTTGCATCGTGGCTGGGGACAGGGAAGTGAAGGGAAAATAAATATGGTGAATCTGACAGCTCAAACCTTGCTCGTCACTATCAAGAACACCATCGAGTGGATTCTAATCTCAGAAAACAGATTTGGTTATTACCCATGGCCCCGATTCCCTTTGCCAAATGTCAGTGGTGTCTACAATCACATTTTCCTTGGAGAAATATTCTCTCCTTGATGTCCAAAGATGCTGCCAAGTGCTCAAATAAAAACAGTTCTTTTTAAAGTATCTTTCTGCTCCAGTAACCCAAAGTACTGCACTCCCTGACAGCTAAGATGGCACTTTTCAGGTTTAGGGGTGGTGGTGTTTAATTTGTTGCTGGTTAGGCTGCTTTTTTTTTTAAAAAACAAAACAAAATAAAAAAACCCAACAAACAAAAAAGAAACCAAAACCAAACCAACCCACATTTACTCCCACCTTCACTGTATGGAAAAACTTCTCGGGATTGCAACAGCAATTAAACAGGCTCCAAAATTCTAGTTTCTTTAGAGCTGCCACCATATCCTCTGCTAGAATACAATCTTTATTAATGGCTTTTTAAAGCGTAATGTAAGCAAGATAAATTTATAACAGAAGTGACTTGCCTTAAGATAGTTCTGATGGTTTTTTTGATTGGCTTTTTGTTTGACCCTTGCTTTCTTTAGGTAGTGAAATACCAGCTCGCAATCCAACACAATATTCAGGTGTTAGGCTTTCTGTTTGTGAGTAGGAGTCAAATCTCTGCATTTTACTTATTCTGGATTCATCTTTTATTTAAAAGCAAAAATAAAATTGAACCATACCAGCCCTTGAAATAAGCCCAGGAGAGGAACTGGTTCCACCCTGACAAACCACACTGACACACAGACAGGCCCACAAGGAGCACTGGATCCACATGGTGAATATTTGGAGATGAGTTTTACTTCCCATCCCCAACCGCATTTCAAAAAGAATGGGTTTCCAGTTTAGACACTGCCCTGAAGCAGTGAGTCAGCTGTGTGTGATACTGGCAAGTCAGTCCATCTGTGTCTTTTCTATCCCTCCCCACTCAGACCCGAGGCATGCCCTGCAAACTTTTAGCTATGTGAAGATGCTGGCACTGGGCTTACAGGCTAAACAAGCTGGTCACCTTTTCCACCATTTATCCCCATGTTATATACAAGGTAGTTATAGTAAGTTCTCCAGAAGAACCCATAAACTATTACCAATAGAAGTTCAATCCTGAGCTGCACATTTAGTAAAAGGCAAAAAAAATCCCCGAAGTCCAGCAACTTACAACTGGAAGACAGACAAGGAAACCAACTCCTAGTTCAAGCAAAAAGTTACAAACTTCTCATCTTCAGAGATAAAACCATGCTATTTTGCAACACACATCCATGAAGAGAAGGGTGAACGGATGCATCAACTGTTGTCTTTCCTGAAGCAAAGACGTGTATTCTTTCTCCTCACACTTCATGTTCCTCCCCAGACACCTATGGTATATTTTTGCTTGGCATGTCGGCCCATATTCCTCACACTCATGCCCCATACATGTTTTATCTTGGTCTCCTGCATCAGTCTCCTCCTGTCCTGCTTTACCGTTTCTATTCAACTCATTCATTCCTCCCTGTCCTGCTAAGGACTTGAGTCCATCCCCAGAGGGCTGGTGATTCGCATCTCATCTGCTCCTTCTACTTTCAGAGCCAGCCCTTAGTATCTGGCTCCTCCATTTGGGAGCTATGGGCTTTTTTTTTTTCCTCTCCATTTCAGGTTAGAGATACATGTGTTGCATATTCACTCAACTTCAAAGCGATGGGGAAAAGCTTGATGGAACTGAGTTGTAGCAAAAGTCAACAGAGCAAATTCTCTGGAACTGGTTTTGCCTGGTAGGACAGAGGACCTTGAACCTGCTTCTGTCAGCTGCTGTCCACCCCCACCAGACAGGGTCAAGCAACTCAGATTCAGCAGACACTCTAAAGTGAACACAGGTTTTGCAGCAGTGTAATAGCAGAAACAGGCTTTGACGCATTTGCAGCAACTATTTAAATTCAAGCTTGACTTTATATCCAGAAAATAGCTAAGTGAGTATTTTATATGAAAGCTGACTATGGGAGGCCCATGTTTCTGTGGATCCATCTCCTCCCCCCCCCAAGCAGATGAGATCCAAATCCAATTAAGTCCCATGAATTTCTTCAAAGTCTTTGCTACCAAGTACTTATATATTCCCACTATGTATTTGCATGTGCATGCAGCTATCTGCGTATCTGCATGCCTGCAGGCAAGATACACATGCTAGACATCCGCTAGACATCTGGGGTTTGGAGATTTTGAATTTGCTCTTGTCACTTAGCAGCCTCCTCTCTTTTTCAAAGCATTCAGAGGCAGAAGAATGCTACTTCCCAGTCTGATTATACTTATCAATGTGACTTAGAGATGTGATCTTTTCACTCACGACCTTAAAGTGGTCAGCACTGCCAGATGTTTTACATAAGATATAGGCTGTCAGCTAGCTTCCTCTCAGATTTGCAAGCATCTTTCTTTTGAGCATTTCTCAAGAAAGACTTCATCTTTCCCTGGTGCAGCGTTTGACTTTATTACGCAAAACGGCCCCCCTGCACATTGTGCTCAGCAATGTGAAAATGAAAAAAAATCAGGTCTACCCAGGATGGTTGCAAGTGCCAGAAGGCTTCTTCCTTGTTGAATGTAAAACGAAGACGGGGAAGGGGATATTTCAAGAGAACATGTAAGAACTTAGACAGCACTGAAGCATGGAAAACCCCTCAAAGTACTCTGGGACCAGCTCAGTGCTGCTGCACTTAGGTTTCAGCCTAACACACTGGAAAGAGCAGAACTGAGCACCACAGGTACTCAAGTGCCAATAAGGCTGATAGACTCGCCTGGAGATCCAGGTTACTCTTCCTGAACCGGTACAAGATGGACAAGCACATGCAGGGAGGCTCCACAAGAGTGGGAGCAACGGCAGAAGCACAGCCAGCCAGACGCTTACCATACAGTCAGTACGAAGCTCATCAAAAGGCTTAGGGAAATTGTGTGGCATCTCCTATGGGTTGGCAGCTGTAGACTCTACCATTCTTCTGCCATCTTCAAAGGGCTCATAATTCATTGGGAGCCATGTAAAACCAAAGAGCTCCCATTAAACCTTACAAATCCTGTTTGAAGAGGACTTTTGGTTTTCACCTCACGTACCTGTCAGAAAGCGGTGAAAAAACTAGAGCGGCCTCTAATGTCCATCATCACTCTCCAGTCAGCCTAAACTCGGTGCTGGTTTTGAGGGAGAAAATCATCAGGAGAAATGATCACCACACCCAGGTAACTGCAGCCAGTCTAAAAAGCAGGAGACCCTTCTCCAGAGCAGAAATAGCTCTGACTTCAAAAAAAAAGAAAAAAGAAACAACAAAACCAAACACAACCAAAAACCCCCACAAAACAGAAAAACCCCACCACCAACAAAACAAAACCCCACAAACCCACCAAGAATCCATATGCCACCTTTATCAAGAGGCATTTATAAATTAATTGCTACAGAGTAGTTTTTAAAAGTTACAGATTACAAATAACCACATAGTTTCAAGAACCTTTATACATCATCTTTTTTAATTAGATTAGCTTTACAAGCAACTTGAGAGCTCTTTCATAATGAACACTGCTTTTCAAATTACACAACTTTATAGGCAACCTGTAAATGAATCCTGAATTTCTTTGCCTGCTATAGATAAAGGTCTCATATTTTACAGCCGGCTAACATCATGAATAAAAATAGCATTATGAAGCTTTATCTTTAACCAGGACTAGACACATACAGATCATAAGACAGTTTAAAAAATAGTTTTAAAACAACGACCTGCTTGGTGATGCTCAAGACTGAATATTCAACCGACATGAAATGAACAGTTTCTAAAGGACATGGAAGAAATGGCTGACCTGATTCGTTGACCCTATTGTAATGACTTACATGGAGTGAAAAATTAAGCACTTTTTAAACCTGTCTGGCAAGCACAAACCTACAGTGTGATTAGAATTTGATACGCCATGTAACTGCAGAAGTTTGAATTACAGAGGGACTGAAATGAGTTTAAAGGCTTATGCTTACATTTCTAAACCAAAACCAACCAAACCTCCGTTAAAGTAGTACTAAAGAAGATGAAGTAGAAGAGGTGGCTTTTTTGCTTGTTTCATTGGTAGCCTAAATGCACTGCAGACCAGACAGTAATATGAAGATTTGTACTCCTTGGCCAGGTTGGCAGAGGCACTTACAGTAAAGGTATCCTGTCTGTTTTTCTGGGAAGAAAAGAGGAAAGAGGAAGAGAACTTGTAAAGGGCAAGAACTTACTAAAAAAAGGAAAAGCAAAATCAAAACAAAACTGGGATTTCTGCTGGTTCTCCTAAATGATATACTGATACTGATTTTTTTCCCCTTTCTGTCAGTTTGTTACTAAACAATTAGCTTTTTCATGTTTTACATGAACAATAGTAATCTTTTTAATAAAAAATTACCGAGCTTTCCATAGAAAAGGTCTCTAATTGAATACAAACTATACAGATGCTAAAATTGTCACAAGTTGTAATATATACAGAAATATTTCTGTACACTCACATTGTTTTGGCTAAGTAAGGAAATAAGGGACAGATAGAAAACTGCAGTGGGTAAGTTGATCAACCCCTAAACTCCTGTAAATATGAATGCCATCTTTTATAGGTTTGCTTTTGTTTTCTCAAGCTTTTAAAGCTCAGAAAAAAAAAAAAAAGAAAGAAGGAGGAAGAAAAAAAAAAAATCAGTGTCGAAAACATCCATTTCTTGAAAATAAGAATATCAAAGTTTCTACACATCTCACTTTTATTTTGTGATGTCCCCTTTCCTTAATAAAATGAAAACAATGTAAAAGAAAATAAAAGTTTTCTTACTAAATATATACCTCAGTATTGATCAAAGGGCAGTGCCTTTTGGGGGAAATCCTTCAGCACAGTGAAAATCTAAAGATGTATTGCACAAGGAGCCTACAGTGATGCACTTCAGCTTCTGTGTGCTGACCATTTCCTTGATACTATATAATAGATCAAGGTGTCAACTTACAGACTGCATGGGACACCAACATTGGAAAAGGAAATTAAAAAAAGTGAATTTTAGGTATTCTATTAACTTATATACAAAGGAAAGTGGGGTGGCAAGTATTCTTTAGAGAAGGGAGAAAACTCAAAAATTTTCTGTCAAGTACATAAGGAGGTTCTGGGTACCTCTAATAGCCTAGGAAAGCCCTTGTATGTTCTTGTAACTTGATGGTATTTACCAGGTCCCCAAAGCCAATGACAGCAACCGATAGTGTCAAGTTCACTTAGTGCCAGTCACTTAAAAAAGAAAAAAAAACAACCCCCCAAAAAAAACCCCCAAACCAAACCAACCAAACAAAAAAAACAAAGAAGAGACAGAAACTTCCCCTCTGTGGATTCAACATACAAAACCACAAACTGAATGTTACTAATAGCGAGATACTGATTTGCTTCTGTTAATAAGGCTCAAGAGGACATAGTCAAAAAAACAATACAGCAGCAATCTTTAAAAGTTAAGATTAGTGTGAGATATGATATAAAACAATCAGGTTTTTAGCTGGTAATTAAAGTGCTCCTTTTATGACTTAAGGTGTAAAGAAAATTAAAGTGATTATCAGTTACTGGCAACCCTTACATTAAATTAGGTCTTTCATGGCAGAGGAGAACAGTATGAACAGTTTTACAAAAATAGATCCATGTTATTTTGGAGACTACTGTAAATTTTTTTCTTTTTTTTTTCAGTTTTTCTTTTTTTTTTTTTTTTAAGACTCAATTTTGATAAACTGTACCTGGTCATACAAAAATTACCCAAAATTCAAACTTTTACCATATAAAAAAAGGGAGAGATGAATTGGATTCAGCTGGATGACAGGTCTGGCAAAATATAAGGATGGACAAATTCTATGTAGGGCACTTATTTATGTCCAGATGCATATGCTGTTTCTTACTGATTGCTTATCTTCTTCACATAAGCAGTCACAGGCCTGGAGTCACAATCACATAGTACAATGCTTCAGCAGTCAAAGAATCTTCTATTTGATGCAACATTGAAACACTGTTTGCTTCTTTATTAAAATGTTGGTTTGTTGTTGATTTTCCTTTATCTTGTTATTCACATTCAAAAGTTAATAGATAGCATCAAGATTTATCAGGGAGAATAGCAAGGGGAGTTGCTAAATCAAAGGCTTATAAAACGTCTTTCCCAACTGAGTCAGAAGGTTTATTAAGTTCAACCCTCACACCTTTTTCACCTGTGGAAATACGAAAAGGAAATTGGTATTATTTTTCAGCATTTATCAAAGACTATCAAAGTATAGTCTATAGAACTGCTGCATCGCTTTCCAGATTACTTTTAAGAGACTACTTTGAAGATTGTCTAGTACATATGATCTAGCAAAATACATAGTTTTGTATACATGCTCTGTAAAGTTAACGAGTTACTCGTCATCTCTGGAAGCGGACATTTATTTGGCTGCCCAAGTAGAAAACGGGGTACTTCACATCAGACGTGCAGTTTTGAAATTCATCATTTCAGCCTTTACAAGCAACGGTAAGCTTTAAGAACGGCAAATGGAGAATCTGGGAACATTGGCCATTATTCTGGATCAGAATATAAAGAGTTTCTGAGTATTCACCTATGTAAAGAAACTGAGGGATTTTTAAAATGCAATGTTCCATTTGACTTGCTGCTAAAAAATAAACAAAACCAAACCCACGCCTCTTCTGCCCCTTTCTCAGAAAGCTGACCTTCAGGTATCCCCCAAAAAGCTTGACTCTAAAAAAATGTTAACAGACATCCCATATTCAAGAAACATTCATACATATTCTGCATGGCTTTAGTTAGACTTACACTAAGCCAAAACCGAAGAGTTTTCTATTTTATGACATTTTATTCTATAATTTTATATTTTAGTATCAATGGAAAATAAAAAGCATCTTGCACAATTCTTGCTGCAGATAGAGAGCAAAGAACGCAATTTTAACTGGAAATGAAACTGGAATCACAACAATATGAAAATATGAATCAATTATAGGGCGAATCAACCTCGAAATTTAAACAACCTCTCCAACCCAGCCTGCCTTCCCTAAGTGCCTGCAGTTCAGGGGGACCCTGGGAAGGGAGGGAGCACCTCCCCTGCAGACACAAGCCTACCCAAACCATTTCCCTGCGCTCTCTCTGAAGAAGCAGCAGCCAAAGCTGTGCCGAGACACCCGAAACAGCTCTGATGCGGCAAGGCTGGCTCCAGGAGCTGCGCAGTCACACGCACGTGACGTGAAGCCCAGCTTACAGACAGACAGACAAGGCTTCCTGCAGAGACCAGGCAGGCGTCATCCAGCATTCCTGACCGCCTGGGAAGTCACCGTGCCTCGCCGGGCATGCGCCACCGAGCAGCGGGACAGCCTGCCTGGCCGGAGCTGAAGGATTCCCCACATTTCTTTGTAAGCCAGACAGGAGCTGCATTGCTCTTACCGCTCACAAAATGCATAAAGTCACCAGCTGCACCAAGGGGGACTGAACTACCCTGCAGCTTTTGCAGCCGTTAGATAGGTCTGGGGCTACTTATGAGCTTTGGACGCCTATCAGCAACAAATGGAAATCTCATTTGGAAACGACTAGCCCATGTCTTCCAACATTATCAGTTTCAGAGCTCTTGATGAAACCGTGGAGAAAATGGCCCAGTATATATGTGCACTGCTGGTATACCCGATTTTGTTTTATTTTTAAACTAATGTAACAAACACAAAATCGCGATGGCAATTACAAGCATGACAGAAGTCCTAGGCTATTTCTCCTTATAATGCTAATTTGAACAGGAAAATTAGATCAACTTCCTCTTGAGGGAGAAGCCAGAAAAGGAAAACAGATGCTAGATATGTGGAATTGGAAGTGAAGGAAGTAACTCCATGCTTTGATTCCAGATTTTAATTTTAGGCTTTTGTTTTTCTGATACAGAGATTCTAGTCCAGTTAAGTTGTATTCACTTGTTGAATCACTATATTTGATCAAAACTATTTCCAGGGTTCTCAGTTCTGCACTGCCTCACAGTCTCTGCTGTATTTATCCTCCACACCTATTAGGGAGACGAGACTAGAGAGAAGCTGTATCTCCCATATAAAAATACTGAGCAGCCTCAGGTCTCAGAGGAAGTGTGAGCCGGACAAGGCACTGACCTGGATTTCCCAAGTCACTGCCTAGCAGCTCAACCACCAGATCACCTTCCCTGTAAAACCTGGCTCTCTGAGTTTTATGCTGGTTTTCTCTCCTGTTTTGTGCACAAGGTGGGCCAAGGAGATGAGGCTGGACTACTTAGCTATTTTTCCAGAATAAAAAAAAAGAACACAGAAAATATTAACAAGAGATTACCTGTTAGATATTTTACTTTAGCTCGTGCTCTTTCATCTGCATCAAAATACCACACTGTTACTGCGTACCTAGGGAAACAGATGGAAAAAGAACTCCTGAACTATGAAGAAAAAAAAAAAAACAACAGTGAAGCACTTGACATAAACCACAACCTAAGTGAGATGATACTTCTGCAGTCTGACAGAAGAAACATTTCATAAAGCACGAATCAAGCAGGTGGTTGGGTTTTTTTCCCCCCCCATTAGAAGTATTGTCTCAGCAATCACTAAAAGGGTGACACTTGATGCTATACGTCTATGTTTCTTTTTCTTGATGCTATTATGGTTCTTGCCCAGAACCTGCAATACAGTCTCTGTCTGTATCACCTTGCCCTGTGACCTCATCTTTTACTTTACTCGGTCAAGTCCATCACTGAGTCACTCTGCAAGAACCTTTTTTTGGATGTTTGCCATAAGGGAAAATTAACTACCCCTTCTTACACAGCTCCTCCGGTTTTCCACTGCCTGTAGAGGATTTAAATATGAAATGCCAGCTATTGAGAAAAGACTTTAAGGAGCTTTAGTAAGTGGCATTTCACCCTCTGACTCTGCTTGGAGCACCAAGGGGGAGGGGAGAGCAGTACAGCCTTCCGAAAGGCTGCAAGAGGACACGCTGATGGCAGTTTCAGGTTACTTCTTGCAAAGGTACTTGTGTTATCTCACAGCTCCAGTCAATGTTCAGTGCTCTGGCCATCCAAACATGTTGCGACATGGGCAACAGGAAGTCTGGATCAAGGACTTCAATGATTTACCTACTAATGCTACCTGGAAATGCCACTCAAGATGTGGGGGCAGTGAATGCGGGTAACTAGCATCATCCACTGCCCTACAGTGCGGGACAAAGGAGATATCAAGTTCCTTCTGTGTTGCTGGCTGGGAGCAGCTCCTCTAATACTCCAGAGGAAGAAAAGATTTGTGTATCAATGTTTGTTTCTGCCCCACAACCCTCTACCAGTTCCCAAACTAAACTAAGCCACCCCTAGAATAAAGAAAGGAGAGCAAACATGACTACCTTCTAACTACTCCCTCTGTCACAAAAGAGAGGGGAGAAAAATGAAGTACCCGGTCAACCTCCAAGTAACACAGTAAGGTGGCTAAGGACAAAGAGAAGGGACCACAGTCTAAAGCCGTTACAGAGAAGCAATAAAGAGAACATCCCGTGGTTAAGGTGGGGGGTCCCTGCTTACGGCTCTGTGTGGTCCTACTCACTTCTGTCAAGTACACACTCAGAAACTTCTGGTGTTTCCAGTCCTCCCTCCTACCCATCCAAGAGGATATTTTTTCCAAAATAAGAGATCAGACATGGGTACAAACTCAGCAGCACAGCATAAGCCTGATCAACCAGTAGGAAAAAAAAACCCTTCTTGTCATAGTGCAACTGGAGCTGTACATGGAAAGACCAGGGATCAGGTCATAATTCATAGTGTCACTCGTTTCTCATTAGGATTCACTCAATTCTTGATAGAAGAGGCATCATGCAATACAGAGAGAGTCCATTAGTCCTACCTTGTAGCAAATGCCGGCTGTACTTCATGAGGGTTGCGGCGATCAGACCAGAAGAATAGCAGTCTATCAAATTTGGGTTCAATATCAGCGAATTGGGCTTTACCTTCTGGAAATATTCGAAGGATGCCTCCACTTACCTACAAATTAAATATTTAAAACCAGTGCTTGAAAACAATGTCTCATTGTATTTAAAAGTACTGAATGTCACAATTGTAAATATTTCAGACACTTGGAACTGAAATAAAAGCCTTTATCAGATGCTCCAGAAATTATGAATCTACAGCTTGATTTCAGTTGACAGATTTCATTTAACAAAACATTTGACGCATTTTCACTTCGTGATTTCAGAATGCTTGCAAATATTAAACCTCATGTTTAAGTAAAAAGCTGTGGGTTTAGATTCATTGTTTTTTAGCTGCATTACCTACCCGCAAAAAATGGGCAAGACTGGCTGAAAATACATGTGGCTAAAAACATGCCAATACAAATGAGAGAAACATTGTATTTCACATCCTCATTTTGCCCTTTCCCATTAAAGACATTGTTTCATTCAACAGCAGCACAAGTTTATGTCATGTTTCTGTGATTAAGATTAGGAAAGACAAGGAAATTTCAAACTAAAGCCTGAATCTGTATTACTCCTGGTCAATTTAGATATCTTCCGGGCTTTGAAAAAAACAGTTGGACCTACCTATGCATGTCTAGAAAACAGCACAAGTAGGTGGGGTTAATTATTTTAAAGTCATATAAATGTCTTCCTACTGAATGTACTGATGCTGTTAAATCTAACTATAGATAGCCACTGTAGACCTTCATGGGAAAGTCATAACAGCGCAAGTACTAACAAGGTAAATTGATAAAAATGACTGGTTTTTAATTGTGATGTAAATCAGAGAACAAGGAGTGACAATTCAGATATATTCGTATTCTTAAAGTTTGAGGTTCTTTCTTTGCTAACAAATATACTTGGTAATATATTAATTTGTAATTTAAAGTATATTTTGCAGGAAATGAAATACCTTTGTTCATAAATTAAATATCCAGCGAGTAAAATTTTTCTCAGTTATTGTGAAAATGCAATTGCCTTGACTTCTACACTCTAGTATGTATTCATTTTTTTCCAGGAGAGCGCCTGTAAGTCAACTAAAAATGCCCCAAGGCTGCATTTTAAGATGTTCAGTCCAACCAGTGCATTTACTTGCAAAAATGGCAAAAAAGGCTAATAAATTATTTTCCAATTAAAAGATCAAATTTGACGTTTCAAAAAGCAAGTCAGAAACAGAAAGCTCCAAGTGCACCGATTTCTGACTCAGCTTTCCGATCTACCAGTTTTATGTATGTTATCAGTCTCATTGTCTCATCCAGCTCTTACAGGAAGTGGATAGCACTGAAAAGGAAATTAAAAAAAGAAAGAAAAAGAAAAACCCTCCACTGTTATCTGTATCTGGTGCACCCAATTCACAGAAACTGACTGCTTACATGCTCTTCCACTTGCTACTTCCTAGGTATGATGGAATTATCAGTAGTTTTATCTTATTTTTTTTATACAATGAGAAGAAACTTCTCCATAGCTAACTGCACAACAATCAAGGAATAAACAAAGCTTTCTTTGCATTACCCTCTCATACTTTCAATACAGCCAATTAGCTACATCCATTCTTCAAATCTATGTAATCCCACTGAATCGCTACGAAAATCCTTATTAAAACTTACTTTATCATAGTCACTACATCTATGGAGAGTTTCAAGTAACTGGTAGCAAATTCTTAGGCCACTCGAACTGTGTTATAAATCCATCCCTATTCTACACCCCACATCTGTATGACACAAAGACTTGTGTTGCTTTGAACTACAGTGATATAGCAATAACTGTAATACCTGGCTTATTTCAAACTGCTCCCAAGCTGCAGCACCTTTCTTTTTATAAGCATGCTCAATTAAGTCATCTAGTTGCACAAACTCAGGATTCAACATACATATAAGGAGAAATAAACTAAAAGCAATTATCTTTCAAATATTCTTTATTTACTCTTTGTGTATGTGTGCAGGGGGTGATTATCATACAAATAATGTACAGTAAGTTGCATAATTAGGTATTTATGAAATTGGACACCAGCAGATACTTATATGTACAATTAAGAAATGTACATGAAAAACACGCAACTTTCCTTCAGTCTCACTGTCAAGGAGGTGCTGCTGGCATCATTTAAAACTTTGAAAACAAATGTCCCATCTCTATCTGCTCTCACTAATTGCAGAATAAGCAGGGCAAAGGATAACCACAGTTAAGAACACAACTATGGCACAGAAATAAGGAGATGAACAAAGACCTGTAGCAAAGGTGCATTAGCAAGTATACGTAAAAAAAAAAGTTACAGAAAAATTACTGCATACCTTGGCATCCCAGTCTTTATTAAGATAATATATACACGTAACACATCTTCCGTCTCCATTCGGATTATCAACATGGCGCACGTATCCCGTTCCATTGCCTGGATAACAAGCCACCATAGCCTAGAGTCAAAGAATCAAATAGGATGATTGATGTTATCTGTGTTTGGGGAAAAATGCTACATTTTATCTGTATTAATTCCTAAGTAATTCATACATAAGCAACAGAAAAAATAAATTAGAAATAATGGGAAAAGGGGTTTTTTAATCTGTATTTTCTTTCTAGTTAAAAACTGGTTTTGAACACAAACAGATGTCTACAACAATGGCATGAAACACATTGAGAGGAACACTGTTAATTTAGGTATGGAAGGTGGGGCTGCTCCCATGTTGTGACTAATCCTTCAGAATTCTCTCCCTTGTATGAAATGCAAGAGAGGAAAAATGTCTTGTGTATGATGAAGTAGCATCTGCTTCTCCTTGGGACAAGAATACTCATTTTCCAGACTCAAGTTCACAGACAGCTGCCTTTTTGCCTCCTTTTTTTTTCTTCCATGTTTCCAATGCAAATAATTCCTTCTCAAAAAGTAGTACGAAACTTTATTTTGAGGAGACTTTTTAGACAAGACCATTAGCCCATCTTACTAAATCACTCCAAATGCATTCTTGGGCTTGTGTTCTGTCCTGTACATTGGAGGTCTTTGAACCTTTGTTGAAACAAGCCTGCATGTACAACAAAAACATCCTTTTCAGTCAAGAAGTGAGAAATTGAAACCAGACACGGAACAGCAATCTGCAATAACCTTCTGACATCAAGCGATTCCCAGTACAGTAGTATATTTAACTTCTCATGCTGCACTTAGCTCAGCTGACTTGAAAGACCACTAGAAGGTGGTTTGGGTTTTGAGTCCTCAGACATGCAGATATACCTGTGGAACAAACCGTCCATCTTGCTAGCAGATGGTCTGGTTAACTTGATTAGCTATCAGTTTGTTTTACGGCACAGCCCCGTATCATTATGCATTTGCTGGAAATCATAATAATTTCAGGTTTTTTGAAAGGGATCAGAACAAAGTTTTCCAGGCCAAGTCATCCACTGCCACTACAGTAGTCAGATGTCTGTACTGACAATACACTTTCTGCAAAAAGTCGTAACATGAATTTAAGATAAAAGCAAAAGAGATGGGTTTTACTGACTATCTAATATGCTACTAACCTCATTCAATATCTGCCATCTAAAAAAAAAAAAACCCAAAAGTTTTAAACGCAATCATTCCTGTCTAGATTTAGCCTAGTTAAGGTACAATTTAAAGTTAGACTTACAGATTTCAAACTCTTTCACCTCAAGTATAAAAAATAGTTTTCCAAATAAAGTGTTAACTGTGAAAATGTAACCCATCAGATTAAAAGTACTTCAAATCAACTGTTTCAGTACATTTTTTGCTTTATGCTGATAAATTTAACACCTCCCCCTTTTAAAATGTTAACGAATAAAGCTTTCTACAGTTTACCCTACTTGCAAGAAACTGTGCTTTGAGCAGGCTCAGAAACAGTTTAAAGCACTTGCAGTTCAATCAGTAAGATATTTGTATATCACATATAAGCAGAATGGATTTCGCTATAGCAGCAAACATTTTAAATAGCTATTTCCATATATACTGTACTAACAGAAGAAGCAATTTTTTGGTAGCTTCTCCTAGGCAGAAATTAGAATATAGTATTTGCCAAATAGCACAATAGCACTGTGGCTATAAAAAAACCAACCCTAAAAATTAAGACAAACTTCATTCACATGAGATGAAAGTGACTACACTGCATGAAAAGTACTCAAAACTACAAAATTAAAATACACTTGTAATTTTGAGATCAGACACTTCAGCTTCTCAATCCCTTCACTGCAATCATAGTGTAGTCATCATTACAGGTCTCACGTTATGTAAACATATTACGTGTATCAAGTAATGTGACCTAATATTTGGCAAAGCCATTACTTATCAGTTTTGCTGCAGGAAGATAAACCCACAAAAATCAAAACAGTGAGTTAAAGATACCAAATAATGTAATAAGGGTTCTGTAATTTCCTTTCTTAAGGAGAAAAAAAGGAACAAAAGCAAAGCTGGGCTGGAAGAGGAAGATATTTGGTTTCCACCAAACACCAACCCCCTTGAAAAAAAGTCCACGTACCACTTATACCCTATCAAGCACTCTCAGAGCATGACCAGTGCTGTGAGCAAATCCAGATCCAATCCTCTATCATTCCTAAAGAAAGGAAAATTATAATTTAAGAGGTTTTGCTGATAAGTATGATGTAAGTTAAACCCCAAAGTCAGTTGTTGCTCAACATCTGCATGAAACGGTTACTAAAAGTCATTCCGAATGAAGAAAACATTGAGATTGAGTAGCTGGAGCAATGTTAGTTCTCACTAAAATCATTTGGGGTTAGACTCAGGTATGAAAAGGTCTCCATGCATGTAAATGACAAATCTTTCACTGAGCTAAAAAAACTAGTGTTGAAAGTTTAGGACAGTTCCCAGGTCTCTCTGGTCAATACAGGGTTTTTTGCAAGGGCACACTTGCTTGCCATCTGTTCCTCAAAAAGATAATTTTGCCATTAGAGAAGCATAAATTGGCATCCTATTGCTATAGTTTCCCTTTATAAGGTGCTGAAATGGGTACTTGTTCTCTTTGCTGAAGGGAAAACTAGAAAAGAATCTTTAATGTCAATGTTGCTGAATAAAAAGAGGACCAGCAGCACTTTTTGCAAAGTCTGGGGAAATGCCAGTTGCCATCAATTTAACATAAAGAGCAGCCATATTCAAATTCAGTGTCAGAAGCTTCTCATACAATCACTTGAGTCTAAAATACTGCCAATGTATAAAAAAAAAAAAGCCCTTGTTTTTTACTTCAGAGCCCAAAAGTTCTGCTATCGTTAACTCCAAGAGACGAGAAACAGTTTTGCTGCGATAACTTATCTAATATGTATTTGTTATAACAGAAAGAATGACTCAGCCTTTAGCGGCAAATTGGAAAGCAAACAAATTCACCAGTCAGCCGGTGTAGCATAATATACATTGCTTTTGCCAGTTAGTGTGACAATTCCCTCTCCCCAATTGAACTACAACAAGGAAAGTCACAAAATGTAACAAATTACAGGCCACGGGAAATATATTGCTTTGTGAAACAGTACAAAGTGAGTTCATGTCAAACTGTCATGTACTGCAAGATGACTCGCATGGAAAGGACAAAAAAGTGACCCAGCTAAATAATGAAATCACATAATTTTGTTGTTGTTGTTTTACCACTTTACAGCACACATAAGTTAGCAAATATATGTATGTCAGTGAAAGAGAAAATCTGGGGGTTGTGGCGCTTTTTTTTTTTTAACACTGTTAATGGCAGTTAAAAATGCCAGGCATTTGAGACCAGAATGTCCAAAATTCCCTAGCATTTTAGACTATAAACAATGAAGTTGTTAGCTCTCCAAAATTGAGAGCTACTTGTCTCATCAGTTCTCTTATAAAAATAAACTATGAATTCAACTCAAGGCATTACCTGCCCTTTCTTAATAGAAAATGAGGTCTCTCCTTTTGTGCTTCTTGGGCGTTACAATTTTTAAGCATTCAGTAATTTTAATTTCTGCAAAGAATATATCTAAACCTCACGCTGGGTTTGTTCACCCACTGGATGCCTTGGCAAACACTTAATACTAACCTTCTTTAACCCGAGAGCATTCTCCTGCAGGCTGAGCACTCATGCCGAGCGCATGAGCGCTGTCCTGAGATACCCTCTGGAATTCATGAGTAATTGAGAAAGCATGAAGGCGCCCTCACCACGCTGCAATCCGCCCAACTTGTGTCTATCAAAACCTAAGTACTTGTGAGCTTAAGAAGCTGCTGATCGCTCATTCACATACAGATGTTCTACTTGCAAATGTTTACCTCTGGAAAATTAACTTTAGGCTATCAGGCTGTTGAACAGAAGAACTAATTGAAATCAGAGATTTTTTGCTAAGCATCCACATGCTTAGTGTGTCAGCCATTATTCTAATTAGCAATTAAATGCGTGAGGGTAACATCAGAGGGAATAATCCATAGTCCACAGTTTTGTTCAGGATGTAAAGAGCCATCAGCTAGGACATTTAACCCTGGGAGGCACAGCACTTCAGTGCAGCAGAAAACGTGAGTTCAGTTAGGAGCAGACTCCATCCTCTTCACAGAGAAGTAGGACAGCCTCACCCATATATAAAGAAGGAAAACTTGCAGATAAGCAGACTGAAGCTTTTTCCTCTGTCCTTTCCATTCCTCTCACAGCTGGATACCCGCAAGTTTAGGTATTGCTCCTTCAGAAAAGGAAGCAACAATAGCAAACTCTTAGGAGAAAGAGGAAAATACCAGTTATATAACAACATAAAATTCCTTAAGAGGGGAAAAAAAATAACCCCAAACCACAAGCATAAAATGGAGAGAGGACGGGTGTTCTGTCATATTTTTTATTAATGTGAAACAATGTTATTGTTCAGCTCAGATTAAAGAAAGCTGCATCAGTCAAGGAGATGTCACTTTTGCTGTTTGCTGAAGGAACTGCAAATCTCAGTGAGCAAAACAAGATCTCTAAATGCAAGACCGACAACTTCCTACCCAAATTTATCAGATGCTCTCACAAAGACTTCCCTGGAAATCCTTGGCAT
Organism: Charadrius vociferus; assembly: GCF_000708025.1. Lineage (NCBI taxonomy): Eukaryota > Metazoa > Chordata > Aves > Charadriiformes > Charadriidae > Charadrius > Charadrius vociferus. Next base: position 1,038,270 of record NW_009649927.1, read on the forward strand.
GGGTCGAAAAAAAAAAAAAAAAAACAAAAAACAAAAAACAAAAAACCCACACCAACACATCAACCCACCCCAAAACCACCACTGGAATGAAGAACCAAATAAAAGAAAAAAAGTGTCTGACCTGTCCCTGTGTGGTCCATGTGTGAAGTATTTCTAGTTCAAGAAATAACAGTTCAACAAACAGTCCCAAGGAAATACATTTCAATTTAAGCATGTGTTGCACTAAGATTTTTTACAAGGTGTACAAAACAACAATCAAACTGAAGGAAAAAAGACTGTATTGGTTCTGCCTTGAATGAGCATAGTCAAGATGACTGACTTAAACACGCTAATGTGGTACAACTTGGCTTGGATTCACTGTCTTCTCCTGCAGATTCTCCACATAGACAGAAACTTGCAACACAAAGAAAATACCAACCAGGGATAAACTCCTGTCAGCCTTACCCAAAAACATTGGAAGCTGAAATTAAACTCTTTGAGACACTGCTAATCCAAGTATCTCAATACTAATTTTAATCTGAGTAAAACTTAATGCTGATATCCTCCATGATCTAGTAGGCAAGGCTAGAGAACCAAGCGTTCACAGAAGTCACCACTGAAAGTAGAAAAGCTGGAGAGAAATACTAGCACCTGCAAAGATGCCTTCATTAAAAAACAGGCCTTTCAATCACTGTCAACTGGAGAATCTGCAAGAGGGAAGCAATCTACTGCTTAGTGGCAAAAAAAATTGAATAGAGCAGTACTTCATATGTCCCCAGGCGAGAATGGGAGTCTGTAAATTTGAGTTAGAAGCTAAGATAAAGAAGAGACAGACACATTGCGGCAGCTTTGAATCACTTATTTTTAAGCCCTCCCTTCTAATACTAAGTTGCCTCTACCACCATCCAACTTGTCTATTAGTAAAGGAGTATTTTCTGTTGCATTTTAGCTGCAGATTAAAACAAACAAACCAACCCCAACTACTCCAAATACCAGCTATTTGGGTCATCTTCTGGCAAGCACAGAGTAAAGCTGCTCTTCTAGGAAAAAACAACTGAAGGCAAGGACAACAAGGGTCACCCCAGGCTGGGGTGACTGCTCTCCTGTGGCTGCTGAAGGTAGCAGCAGAAGTTCTAAGAGGAACATAGGCTTGGCAAAGCTGCCAGCTCTCCAGCTGGTACAGGGAAGGCAAACTGAACTAAGAACAGAGATGAAAAATGAACTCCGATAGGAAGGGAGAGAGGAAAAACTGACATAGCTTCTTACACTATAAATAGAATCAACACATAGCTCTATGTACATGGTTTATATCTCCTGTGAGCTTCTAGGCAGCCCAGAAACAAATGGTAACTCAACCTATGTCACTCCTTGCCAGGTCTTTCAATGCAATGGCCAATGCAAGATTTCTACTTGCTTTGACAGAACCGTATTTTCTCATAAGCATACAAAAATCAACCAACATAACATACCATCAAAAGTTTGGCACAAAAGATTAATACTTTCACTACATTGCTTATTTCTAACTTGCCAATCAGATGTTAATTTCCCAGACTGAAGTTCAGAGAAAGCTTTGCCAACCTGGCAGTTCAGTGGCAGGCTCTTAAACTTCTCTTCAAATTAAGTCACTGCTTTGCTCATGTCTTTGGTTTTAAGCGGTTTACCTGCTTACAACATTCATTTCACACATTCTAATAAACTAACACAAATCAGAAGGCAAAAACTGTCACACTGGTTCAGCGGCTGCATTCAGCCCAGCACTCTAAGGGCCAGAAATCCACACAGAGTTTGAATTTAAGCCAAACACCTTGAATGTAACCAAGGTGCCACTCAGCAAACAAGCTCAGGGTTTTTTTGCTGTGGCTGCATAAAGTTTGGTATTCCCCCTTTACCCTTCAATTCTAATTGCGCTCAACAGCAAGATGACACAAAGTTGATTTCCAAATACCATGCCTTTCAGTCATGCATGAGCATTGGCTCTAAGAAACATTCATGAGCTTTTGCACTCCTGAAGAAACCTGCATACAAATAACAACAATTCATCTGTTTTTCCAAATGGCACAGAAAAAAAGCAGAAATGCAGTTGGTTAAGTCTGCAAAGTTTTGGAAATGACTGTAAATATGGGATGTGCTCATACTTCAATGAATAAATCTAATAAATAGAAGACTTGCATAGGGAAGAGAAGCTCCCATGAAACTATCAAACATGAGCCGCTAACCTGGGGCAGATGGTGGAGATTCTCACCACAGGGACAGAACGTATCTCAAAAGGTGAACCGATGAGTGACTGAAACCAGTGTTATAGACAGACATAACAGGAAGACCTAAAGTACACTTCCTAACTCCCAGCTGAAGTCCTGCAGCTCCCAATGAGCCCACTACTAAACTGCGATAACAACATTTAAACATTAACGAGGTTCTGTCTGCTCTCTGGTACCTGAGCTTGTAAAGCTGCAAGTCTCAAATCTCCAAATGCAAAAAGAAGAGATGGCTGAGCCAGCTTACAAGCTTCAGGGGAAAAAACCTAAAGATTGTACCTTTCTTAATAGTTAATGCACTGGCATTTTCCAGGCTCCTAGCCAAGTTAGGTAGAGCATGCCTGTTCTCAAAATTGTGCTAGTTTAACCAAAAGGTGCTGTTTTAAAATAACTCAATCAGTGAAACCAATGCAAATACCCTTTCAGTCCTTCAATCTTATGGATGCCTAGCTCCCACAAACTTAACCTAGCTGCTTATTTAGGAAAATAAAAGCAGGTTCAAATTTTAAGAAGTATACAGAGACTTGTGCACTGGCTTAAACAGTATATTAAAAAAAAAAAAAGTAAAGTTTATCTAATGCATCTCTGAATATAAACAATGTCTTCAAGCCTAAACCACCTGCATTGCCTTAAAGAAAATAAAAAGAAAAAGAAGAAAGATTTAATATGAGCATATCCAACCTATGTTAGTGCTTCAAAGCACCAACAGTTCCCAGTAGGTTCTGATAGTTTTAGTACGAACTTAAAAAAAGTCAATAACCTAGAACAAACAAACAAAATCCCCAGATATACCTAATCCAGTCTTCCCAAAGAAGGTAGATGAAAAGCACTATCACCAGGGACAGAAAGTTCTCTCTTAAAAGCCTAGGAGCAAACACAACATTCGACTTCGCAGCTCAGAAGGGTTTGAAGTATACTTTGATTTGTGTCAACCTAAATCTGTCTACATTATGATTAAGTAAGCTGACCAATACACTTCACATTCAAATAACTGTTGAATAACATAAATTGTGTTTGTAGAATTGGCTGGCCTCCATGGATAACTCGCCATTCCCTCCAAGAGAAGCAGACTGGTGACTCAGTGTTTTGGCGCTGTACAAAAATTTGACAGAGAAATAAGTCAATCACCACAAATTTTAAGTGTCTGTTTTTAATTTAACATTGTAAATACTTTGAAATGAATAATACCATTTAGAAAGCAAGTACTTTGAAACTTTTCCCCCCCGTCAAGATGGGGCAGAACATTCTGCTCTCGCATGACACTCTAGTCAACGTACTAGTTTCATCACTGACCATTCAGAAAGAGCGCAGAGAAGCAACATCTTTAAGAACTAAAAATAACACTAAAATTACAGCAGTGCACTAAAATAGTAAGAAGTTAAGTCTCATTCAGCTACATCACTTAAAATATATTCTGACAGTAGTTTGTGCACACCAGATTTTCAGAGCCAACCACATGACATAAGCAGGCACACTGATGATGACACATGAAAAAGCGTGGTTACCTATTTTAAGATTATTACATACAATCACTGAATTTTAGTTGTGCGAGATCTACTGGATAAACTGAACTTACATTGCCTTAAAAATAAAGCATGCACACTAGCCCAAACTTTAAAACTGGAAACTTTTTCTACTTCTTTATACCAGGAGAGGCTGGGGAGGAAGAAACCCCAAGGATTAAAGGCAGGCAAGGGGTGGTTGGTTTTTGTTTTTATTTTTAAACAAAATCTCACTGTAACAGCTGTGAAAGTGCATGGTTGAAAGATCTGGCATTTCAAGAACATCACTTACCATCACTACCCATTCTTTCCCCAAAAATATACATACTGAGAAGCCTGAACTACTTCCCTCTAGAAGATAAGAAACTGCACATGATAGTTTGCTAAATACTAGGATATCTCCCTCTAAAAAAAAAAAAAAAAAAAAGAGAAAGAAAGACTGATTTTAGTTATTTCACTTCTGACTTAAAACTGTAATTTTGTTTCTGCTTTAAGGAACAAAATAACCACGTAACTGAAATTTAGCTTTCAGGAAAGATACCTTTATACAAATTTGAATGTTGTGCAACTGCATGGTAATCGGATTGCCTATTTAATACCATGGTTAGCCAGATACTTGAAGGTACTTGTGTATTCTTAAGTATCTTAACTTTACTGCATCCACATGAACATTTACTAAAGTGTCCAAGTCAAGGTCTCAGGTACCACCTCTGGATTTTAACTACACAAGGATTTACTGCCATAAACAGTATGTTGAGGAAAACTATTTTTAAAATACTTTTTAAATTATATTTGCAAAGGGACATACAAGATTCAGCATGCCCACAGCATTCCAAACTTGACACCATACACTACAGCATTCACTCCTACTATTAGAGTCCAGACAATTCTTTGAAATTATTAATGAATTAAAAAAAACCCAAACAAATAACCATGCACTGAAATGCTAATAGACAAAGTGCTGCTTTAATCTATATTAACACTACCCAAAATCCTGACAGAGGTTTAAAGCCAAACAGCAACAAACAGCCTGTAATATGCCTTCAAATCACCTACTATTTAAATCCAAGAAATGCTGATTCTGCCCATACTGCTTTTTATGGGCTTTCACACATAAACTGTCTCCATCCAAGTCCTTCTTTACAATCCCACCACCACACTGTAACAGGGCCTCTCCCAGCTGCTATAAACAACACTTGGGGTTTTTTTGGTTTTAACCAGATCACCTAGTGTATCCAGTTCAAACGTAAGCAGGCATTATACAAATCTACTGGTGTTCCAGCTGTGTCGGGCTCCCGCCAGTGCCCACTGAAAGCCTGGAGGAACAGCTGTGGCCACACAGAGTTAAGGGCTGACCACAAATGCCAGGAGCAGGACAGCTGAAGTCGGCATGCGAGTCAGAAGTGACTCCAAAATCCACCCGTTCCACATATGTCCCAGCAGAGCCAGCCACGTTACTTCAGGTTAAGGAAGCATTCAGGTTAAGGAGGCGACGGGGAGGCTGCGTCGGCTCAGTGCAATTACTGGAGGAGGGCAGCTCAGGCATGCCATGTATTTGCTCTGGGAGTACGTGGCCATGTGAGCACGAGAAAGATCTGAATGTTCCCAACACTGGCTCCAGGCAGCGAGTAACACCTGAGGAAACTGCACATCCTTGTCCAGTCGATACAAAAGCCCCACCATCAACTCAAACGCCAATTCAGCTGACTCTACAGTAAATTTATGCTCATGACAGCAACAAGATCATCTTTACGTTAGGACCTCCTGCAAAGAGCAGAGCTCCCTGCTGCTGCCAACAGGCACAGCACCCTCCCCATCCGTCACAATCACTTGTGCCCCAAGAGACCAGTGTGTCGGAAAAAACACATCGCCCTCATGCCTTGGGAAAAATAAAACATGCTGTGTTACCAATTATCAATTGATTAAAAGGAACTCATCTGGTTTGTTCCAAGTCCATTTATACTTGACATTAGGCAATTGCTACGAAAGCAACCAATCTAGGCAAAAAAAAGTTACCTACTTTCCCTCTTGCCACTATTTCAATAACAAAAATAATATTTTATATATTCATCAAATTATTCACGCTTCCTAAAAAGCATGTAGGCTTCTCCTCAGATTGGCCCTTTTCTATAAACAACAACTAAAATACCTGTTGATGCTATCCTGTCAAGGTTCCCGTCAAGCACCATTGCTATGACTGTCTAACTCGACAAGCATCATGGTTAGAAGCAGGATGCTAACCTCAAACTCTGCTCTAAATATCAGAAGGTGGCAGAACCAAAGTCCGCACAAAGTGATGATGTAAGAAGAAACTGTAAGTGTATGAAACCTGATGTTGAGGGGAAAAAGAAGAAAGCCCCTCTGAAGCAACTTGTCACTGAGATCTTTTTCCTCTTTCAAGACATTCAGAATAGCACAGAACCAGGACCTCTCTCCCCAGTTGCCCACACAGAAATTTAGAAATCCTAACACTGGCTCAGTTATCATGCAGCCAGTACTTACATACTCTTAAACCTTCTTAAAAGCACTGCATTTAGTGCTAAAGGGAAACACACTGTTCCACATCCCACCCAGAAATGACGGATTTCAGGACATGGCACACACACCTCATTCTCTCATGTTTCTGCAAAAAGGTTTTTCTGTCTGTCCTTCAG
>NW_009649927.1:1044698-1048313 GCF_000708025.1 Charadrius vociferus
ACTTCACAATCTACCATGCTCACTGGGGCGAGATTGCAGGGATTAGCAATGGTAGCCTAGATCAGGGGTGTCATGTCAGATCACAAGGACTGTTCCACAGGACATATTTATGCAACCTACAAGCAAGATCTTCAGAGCTTAAGGGTTTGTTTTTTTTTTTTGAAAGCCTGTTCCCAGGTTTAAGTTGTGACCAAAAAAAAAAAAAAAATATGCAAGAACACATAACTGATGAAAAACTCTTTGCCTCAGTCTGTGAACACCCTGAAACAACTCAAGGATATGAACTCCTCATCATCTTAAGCAACAGCAGCAGAAATTACTGATGGACAGATGATGTACAGTAAAACAAAAGGAAGATGAAGAAAGAGAAGCAGACACCAGAAGGAATAGCAGCACTGACAAAAGTCTGCATTACCAGAAGGGGGAAAATAATGCTGAGTACCATGAGAACTAAGGAATAAGTGAAACAACAATCAATTCTGCAAGATACTAGATTGCAGATTTCTATACAAGAAATCAACTTCCCCTTCAACTCAGCAGGCAACCACTTCAGATTTCAGAGTTGGCAGAAGTGTATTTTTCAGCCATAGACAATATTCTTAAATTAGATTTTTATATCATTACTGAAAATAAACACCACATTTCTAAAACATGTATCTATTATTGTACACTAACAGTGGATACTAGTTTCTGAACAGGAGACAGCATTTCGGGAAGCTACCCACGGGCAGCCAACCGATTTACTAACTTCTGTTACGTGCAGTAGACAGCCCTGTATCTTACACTAAACAACTACAGATACCAGAACTCACTTTGTATCCTAAGACTTCTGATCTGAGATGTGCAACCAAAGAGGAGGAAAACCAATTCTGAAGCCATAGAAAGGCTGAAGGGAAGAAGAGGGAGGAAGAGGAGGAGTGGATAAGAACCCGTGGACAGCAGAGGCACCTGCCAAACATGCACTGCGATAATGAAGGGAGCAAGTTCCACAGCATGGGTTTGAATTGCGACTGCCCTGCTACTAACCCCATGAAATCAAGCTGTAAGCACTAATGACTGAGATATCCCATCAGGCCTCAGCTATAATTGCTTTTCTGTGTCCTCCAGTCCCTTAATCAGCCGCACTACAAAACATCTCGGACATCAGAGGTTACTGTCAGCACACCGAATTGCAACTGAAAATAAGGAAAAAAAGCCATCGCTCCACGCACAGCACAGTACCATCATGCTCATATCCACCCACTGTGTGCAGAAGGCCGCTCACACAATCTGTCTCCCAGATAAAATGTTCACATGGAGTGGCCTTGCAAAAAAGCTAACTAGAAACAAATAAACAAAAAAGTAAATTCATATTGCAGGTGCTGTAACAATAGATAACTGTAGTGTTCCTAACAAAATTCTTCCATTAGTTCCAAACAGAATTAACTCATTTTATGTTTTAAATAAATCACTTAGGTTTTGCTGGGGGTAGGTACACACAGAATTATTATATATGAAGATTTAGCTTATATTTAATTATAAATTCTTCAGAGAAAGCATTGGTTTTGCATTGCATATTCATATGAGCAAAATGGATTCCAAGTCTATAGGCAGTAACACATCACAGTGTTATCTGTTTGCTTAAAAACTGCTTAAAACTGAATTCACAAATAGGAAAACAACAGACCTTTGGGATGGAATCTGAACACACCACAGCCCAGGATGCTCAAGAGGGGCCATGAATGTACCATGGCGGCTGGGAAGGACAACAGCACCTCAGGCTGCACTACCAGGAGCAGAGCCTGTAGATTGAGGGAGGTGACAATCCCCCTCACTCAGCACTTGCTGGTCCCCCAGCCTGGACCGCTGCACGGAGCTCTTCCAGGGGCAGGGCTTTGCATCTGCTCCTGCTGATCTCCATGAGGCTCCTCTCTGCCCATGCCTCCAGCCCATCTGTATCTCTCTGAATGGCAGCTCTGCCCTAAAGCATATCGACTGGTCCACCAGCTCCGCACACACACAAACCCTCAAGTGCCAGTAAAAAGACTGTATTTTACTTTCAGGATCAATACAAGCAATGCTATGCAGCTATCAGCAAGACTACTGAAAGTGACTCCAGAAAACAAGAATTTTCTTCCTCTGTAAAGGCAACCTCAATTGAGGGTTCCAAAGCCAAGATAACTCTTCCTTGCAAATGAAAGACAGCTGGTGAAAAAAAAAAGTATAAGGGGCTTTTCAAAGAGAGAAACCTCAAAGGAACTCCACCTTCTTATCACTGGCAAATTTTGTTCCCCACCAAGACCCCAAAGAATTCCTTCACTCCCTCTGGAAAGCTGCAGGGGAAGAGTGTTTCGGAATTTTCCCCTCATTCTAAGGCAGTTTTTCTCTGGGGTTTCACTACAGAGTTATTACCAGTTGAACTGTAGAAGTTGAAGCCTCAATGGTGAGGAAGGGACAGTTCTTACTAGCTTTGTCTTTCAATGGATGTACCTTTAAAGTAGCAGGATAGGTGTTTAGAAAGATTAAAAGGCACAGTAAAAAGTAAAAGTCAGATGCAACACCTCTGCAACATCCATGTTGCTACATGAGAAGACAAACTGAAAATATAGGTAGTTCCTAGTATCTTCATCTACATTTCTTGTTCTGTAGAGGAATATTATTTTCCATGTCTGTAAGTCTCTTTATAAAGTTATAGGACTAAACAGGTAAAAATAATGTGTGTTTATCTTACTAATACCTGTACAGCCTACAATATAATTCTGGCATAGCCTTTGGCTCATGAGAGAGACCACTCCCGTTTTCTATTTTCGCTGAGGAAAATGACAAAGTCAGGACTCCAGTCTAGGAACTCCTGTGTTGCTCTTGAGTCTGTGCCAGGTGTTAGGAGGCCTTCGGGAGTCACTACATGTCATTTTCTCCAAGCTATAATGGAGATCAAATAAAAATGTACTTGAGGCATTAATTTTAATGCAAAAATTAGACATTTTTACCTACAAAGCATTTTAAGCATGTATCTTACTCCCGAGGCATTCCAAAGTACTGGAACAGGCAAAGCAAATAGCAATAAAATAGTAAATTGCAGTATGAATTTCACTACAGCAACCTAACCTCCTTGCAGTAAAAAATGAGTTACCAGCATGATCCCCACAGGACCCGTACTTCTCAGACATGACCTGGAAAAGGGGTGAGCAACGGAATGGCAACATTTACGTGCAATACGGATATATGTTGTGGAAACCATCCTAGCCCTGACCGCAGAAAGATGCACAGAAGGGTAAAATGATACCAAGTGCCTGGACAACAGAATGGCAGGTGAAATTCAGTAAAGAGTAAGCGCAAAGGAATACTCTTGAAGCAGGGGAGGGGGAGGTTCCTTATACACAGTAAAGCCTTCTAAACTGGATAGCATCACTTTAGGAAAAAAATGTAGCAAATACAAGCAGTTCTCCTAAGAACATCATCTCAGCACAGCAGCAGAGGTAACTAAAGTGTCATAAATCACTGGACACAGGGTACAACACTATGCCAGCATACAAATTCGTGATGTACTCATTCATTAATATTGTAATTCTGGTTGCCTTAAAGAGGGATTAGCAGAACCAGAAAAGCAAAAGCTGCACAGAAGTGCAGCAGGAA
>NW_009649927.1:1048356-1060373 GCF_000708025.1 Charadrius vociferus
AAAAGACTACAATTCTTTGGTTTAGGAGGGAAAGATCATCAGCTGAAAAATATATGGAAGAAAATGCCGGAATTCTAAAACCATAGAAAGTAAAACTACTAGGAAATGAGTTTTCACAATACAGAGTCTAGGAGACATGGAAATCACCAGGCAGTAGGTTTTAAACAAAAGGAAGTTCCTTTTCCATCTAATCAAACTGCGGGACTTGTTACAGGATGTTGCAGAGGCCAAAAGTACAAATGGCTTTTAAAACAAGATTACATAAATTAATAGCAAATATGTCCATCCATCTGTGCTTATTATGAGCCATGGTCCAGATACAACCTCTGGCTCAGAGTTCCTGACTTACCAGAAGATGGATGATCTATAAGAGCATCAATTTATCTACATTTCAAAGCTTCATACACACACCAATTATTGATTATTTACAACAAATACATAATAATATGAACACAGATGACAAATACTTGCATGAAACAGACATCCGATAAGGAAGAAGTCCCACCTAGCAAATAAGAGAAGGCAACTTGATAGAAACTGAAACTAATTAGCCAGAGTGCAAAAACAGTTTAAGTTTTGAGCAGAGTGGGTCATCAGCATTTGAACAGTAACAGTGGCTGGGTTTTTTTTGTTTTTCTGCCATTTTTTTTTTTTTTTTTTTTTTTTTTTACAGTAAGACTGGATACTCTTCAAAAACACATAGCTTTAACTTACAATTCAGGGATGGTATAGCATCTGGTTTGTACAGAAGGTCACTTCAGATGAGCACAACTCCATCTGGCTTCAATTTACAACTAGATATAGGGCACGGATGGGCAAATTGGCATCTCCAGAAAGGCATGCGGCTCTTATCTTTCAAACACAGCCCTCGCAGGGGATAGCCCATCAACAGGGTGCCTGCAACTGCTGAATACCTGGCAGAGAGCAGCAACCAAGGCAAGCCCAATCCCCTGCACCCCTGCCAGGGGCAGCCCACCTCTCTCAGCACCTGCTCCTTCTCCCTGTGTTCAACAGCAAAGGAGACGACTGCTGCGGACCAAGGTCTCCAGGGGATCACAGGCAGGAGCAGCAAATATGCATGGGGAATCCAGATGAAAGAAAAATGGCAAAAAGTTAAACTAGGGGTGAGGATTGTAACTTGAGAGCTATAGATTTTTGATTTATACAACAGCCTGACAAAATATATGAGCCTGACTCTCACCTGTTCAAAATTTTCTACATAAAATAAAGTAAAAATATGGGTAGTTTGTCTGAAACAGCATATTTCACTTTTCTGTCTGTCTAGCAAAGAACGGATAACTATCCCTGGTGCACTACGCCCTCTCTCTCTAGAAGGGGTCCCAAAATAATATATAACTTTAAAATAATTTTGGAGATAAAGTATGAGCCCCCCTATAGATAAATAATGGATTTTAATTTCTTAAACTTCTGCTTCAATCAGTCTTGTGAGGTGTACATGTGCTTTAAATCAGCAAGCTATCCTAGGACAGGACTGCATAATGGGCATGTGCACACATGAACCATAAAACAGGCAACGTGGGAGAAAACAGTCAAGAGGCACCAGCACAGACTGCAGTACAAGTGATCACCCAGATGACCAAAAGGGATTAATCCAAGCCAGGAATATTTCAAACTGTTACATTGCTTACATATGCAACCACAATGTTCTTTTAAGAAGCAAATGAGCAGAAGTCTGTCTTCCTACTAGTGGTCACTTAGAGATACAATAAGCAGGACTTACTACTGACTGTGCCATTACTGGAAAAAAAAAAAAAGCGCTATTTTAACAAACTGCAAGAATCGGCTTATTTTGTATCTCCTTCACTCAAACAGCAGTATTTTTTTTCCCACAGGAGGGCTGAGGTTGGCAGACACCTCTGGAGATCATCTGGTGCAGCCTCCTGCTCAGAGCTGGGTCACCCTCAGCAGGTTGGGTGACCAGCAGTTGGGTGTTGAGTATCTCCACGGATGGAGATCCACAATCTCTCTGGCAACCCGCTTCTCCATTTGATCACCCTGACAGTAGAAAAAGCATTTCTTATGTTTAAATGGAATTTCTTGTATTTCAGTGTGGCCACTACCTCATCACTGGGCACTGCTGAGAAGAGCCTGACTCCCTCTTCTTCATTCCCCCCATCAGGTATCTGTACACACTGGTACGGTCTCCCTACACCTTCTCCTCCCCAGCATAAGCAGCCCCAGCTCTCTCAGCCTCTCCCCGTAGGACCTGAATATTATAAAGATGGCTACTGACTGGCTGATGCTCTGTCATATAGGGCCTAAAGGAGACAGAAAGAAGGTTAAGCAAAACAGAGGTACGATTAGCCAACATCTATTTCACTGGGCATCATATAATATGCCAGCTGAAACTGAGTCAGTTCAAGATGCCCTTATCAACTAGCCACAGTTTCCTTTCTCACAGCAGCGAGGCTGCATGCCAGCTGCCTGAACAACAATGCCACAACCGCTGGAACTGGAAGGGCCCGATGCCTTCAGCCCAGCACAGACCACACGCTGTTCGAATACAGCAGAAGCTGTTGAAGGAGCTTGGCATCCACAGCGAGGATTAGCTGCTTGAACAGATGCTTGAACAGGACAGACAGCAGCAACAAGATATGCTATTAACCAACTATAAACAAAACCTTTCACACGCTGCATCCCTGGACTTCTTCACAGTGCAGAGAACTTAAACGTACAAGGATTTCTGCCTCAAAATTAGTATGGACCAGGTTTTGATCTATAGCGATTTAAATTACACATTATCACAACAGTGAGGTTAGTTTATTATTGTAACTTTTTGTTTCAATTTGCCTAGTAACTTGAAGACTGTTCTAACTATATAGCTGCAGCCTTCCAAACTACGCAATCAGGAAGATAACAGACCCTGGCACACCAGAAGGTCAGCAAGCCACAGCAAGAGTATGCCCAGCAGAGAAACCTACAGCCTCTGCCACTTCACCAAGAATTTCCAGCTATCAACAGAACAAAGCGATGTGAATTGACAATGCAACCTCCTCCTGTAAACAGATTTACAATATCTTTACATTAAAAAAACAAAACAAGTAAATACACATAAACCCCTCAAGCCTTCAGCCAGTTTATTGCATTTTAAAACTCCTCCGATAACCAACACAATTCTCCTACCCTGTTTGGACCAAAAGGGAGAATAGCTTCCTGAACTTCCTCACTGCGTTCACCTTTGTATCACTTTCAACATAATGCTTGTTTTTGCTGAAACAAGGCAAGGCAGTCTCAGGCTTTGCCCTCACAGCAGCACACTGGGGCCACATAGCAGCATCTCCTCAAAGCTGTACATCATTTGTACAGTCCAGAATGCCTTCATGGTCAAACTATCTGCTCTGACCCTAAATTAATGTAAAATTAATCCTTGGGTATAAAATAGTCTTTTTCACTAGGCCCCATTAATTAGCCTACAGGTATGGCCTTCATCTCTTCGTCTCTTTGTTAGAGCACTATGCACACAACACATACAAAACCACCCTACCTTCACACATGACATCCATATAGACGTGCAGGCACGCACATTTCTACCCGGTTACTATTTATAACATTATACACTAACAAAAATACTCTTGAGTAGTTTTAAGTTAAATACCAAAGAACAAGAAAGTCTTCAAGTGTAAGCAGCTGTTACGTGCATAAAAGCATTGCTCTATTTTTGACAGACACTGCCCTGGAACAGCGAGTGAATTTGCTTTCAGCCTGAAGCGTATGACTGCCACTTACCAACTAATTCTGGCACAAGCCTGCACTGAAAATGTGCTTGATCAGCTATCGTTAACCAACAATCTTCAGAAACTGGAAGGAGTTTACAAGGATTTAAGAAGCACCAAAATGACTTTTTCAAAAGGCCACAAAAAACAGCATTAGCCCTCCTTTTGAACAGTCTAAGTAGTGAGTCTCAAATGTGGAAGACAAAAAGGGTATCATAAATAATGATTATTCTGTTTAGTAGTAGCTGCACAGTCAAATAACTTTACCATTCTGTTCACTGAAAATACTGTTTCCAAAAAACTGAATCCTTAGTGTAGTGTAAAAAACTTGTCAATGATTAAAGATCTTGTATTGACATATTCCGGGCAAGTTTATTTCCAAACACTTGCACAGTCCTTGGATTGTCCACAGTCACCCCCTTACTGTAAAGTAACAAAATACAGCAGCACAAGAGACAGGGATCCTGTTGAAGAATCAGCTAATCAACACACTCATAACAGTCCCAAACTGAATTTTGAACTGAAAAATTGCTGTCTTTGTACAAGAGTTCTCCAAAGAGCCTAAAGAAAACCAATTTAGTTTCTGGATGGGCAAGCAACTTTTGGTCTATACAGACTATCCAATTCCCTTTCATAAAATAGGTTTCCTTTTTGCTGCAGCAGAAAGCCTTCATTTAAGCTACAAGTATACTACGTACATACCTACAGGCACATACACACATACTAGCACTCAGTACAGAACAACATGGTAGCAACTAGAAAGACAGTATTTTGCAAAACATCGGAACTGAATTACAAACATCATGAATGCAGGTAAATACCACGAAAGAGAATATGCTGCTGATGTATTTGCAGGAATTAGCTCGCAACCTATTCAGAAATTAAGCACTATCTAGAAAAGGGGAAAACACCTCTCAAACGCCCAGCCAAGGTTACTGATACAACCAACCCAGAGATTTGAGGAGAACTGCTGTTCAGACAGTCCTATGACTTGGCAGGACATCACTTCCAAGGAATTTCAGTCCAAGAGGCCACCGGCAAGGGAAGCCAGCTCTTCCTCTCAAGCTGTACAGCTATGATGAGAAGCATCCCGCTTGATTTTTGGGTGGTATTGAATTGAGCCCATTCTGTGCAGGACAGACAGCATAGCACATCAAAGCAGCAACACAGTCAGAAAATCATTGATACCACTGACAGGAAACAAATGAAATTTATTACCCACAGTGTACTGAAATCACTGATGTGCACATACCACAAGGCTACGGGTTCCTAATATCCAGAACAGCAACAACTCAAAAACTAACTGTAGTTGCACAGTCAAAAACGACTGGGAAAAAGCATGCAACATACCAGTCCAGAATTTTGTAGAGCTATCCTAATGCACCAGAGAACAGAGAGGAAACAGGACAAGAAAAGTGCAATAGTACTGAAATTGCCCATTTCAGACAGAATCCCTGAAGAACGAGTGCTGAACCTGGCGTAAGGGGATGTGGCTGAGCAGGGACCTTCCTTACCAGCAGCACACAGTAGCAAGCTGCAGCAGTCTTCATTGCAGAGGATGCCAGTCCAGCTCTGTCTTGGATCAGTTAAACCAAGAATGTCTTTGGTGCTAATAAAACTCTACAATAATGGATAGGCACAGCCAACAAGCATAAGAAGTCTAGGTAGTAGGTTGGTTTTGCAGCGGGGGCGGGGAACAGATGAGGGGAAAAAAAAAAAAAAAAAAGATCAGTTTTCATTTGGAGAAAATATATTTTTTCCCTGTGCATGTTACATAGGATCACATGGTGGGTAAACCAGCAAATCTTCTGTATAAAACTGTCACAAGGAAGATCCTGGGAGGACAGAAGAATGCACTTCTGATGGCAAGAATGGAGCTTCACACTGAATATGGAAGAACAAATTAAAGAAAGGTGAAGAAAGAAAAAAATACCCAGCTAGCAAAGATTTCTTAAACTGTGTTCGAATTTTCACAGGCAAATTTTGGGATAATCAGTCCCTAAGTGTTAAACTAAGGCTGTAGTTTGGCAAACACTTTGAGCTGGCATAAATTTGCATCGCTGCTGAAAGAAAGTCTCACCATCTGCCAGTCCCCTGTGCCAGCACAAACATCTGAACACTGAACCAGGAGCACTTCTTCTGCCAGTTTATTTTTCAGATGGATCAGTTCCCCAGACCAGTTCACAGGATGGCCATGTAAATACTTGTGCTGGCAAAGATGTGTGACTACTTCTCCAGCAACGCCAGACGAAAGTGTTCATTGAACCACAGCCTAAGACAAAGGGGTACGGAGAAGTTCCTAGCAGTCACAGGTGGTGCTCCCCACCGTCAAATACACCATATTCATACTACACTTTAAAGTTACAATCGCCACACAGCTGCCCCTCAGAAACTAGTGTATTTTTGTAATTTCCTCTAGTAGGAGCACGTGCCAGAATCTCAGCAACGTTAACATTTTCATTTTCACTGGCCATAAACAAGTGTCTTTTCTGGATGCTGTGCTTATCAATCAAAAGATCATTAGCATTAGAGACAACAGACAGCCTTTTGATCACCTGTTCTGTTTGGGACTGAAAATGCTTGTACATGAGGAACAACAAATGAAACTACTCATCGCATGTCAGGGCTCTGCTCCAATAAGGATATGAGAACTGTGGGCTGCCGAGTATCCATGAATCACCATACAATCCTTCACTGACCAGCATACTCACCTAGAAGAAAACACCTTCACCAACAGAAACATCCCTGTCAGGAAAAGAATCAATAAGGATCAGCATCAGTCATATTCTATAGCAAGGTAAAGCAACTCAAGTGAGTATTGGGAGACGGAAAGAGATCTAGCCACACTTTCCACGATGCAGAGACAAATTTGAACCCATACAGTCATCCATTAGGAACCAATTAGATCAGGAAGTTTTCTACCACGAAATAAACTCAAGGCATGATAGTGAAATAAATCCCCAGAATAATACAGAAGGATCTCTGTAACCGGGCATGGTACAAGCAATTGAGGGGAAGCTCCCCACTTTACAGACATTCATCAGCCCGGATCCCCAGCTGCAGCTCTTGGGTCCTCTGATCAGAGTGGGACTCACCTGAGCTGCAGCAGAGCACCGCACTCACCTCTGTGCTCGCTTTCCTTCTACTGGTGTTTCACCACCATCATCGCTTTCCTGTACCTGCTTGGTTGCTGAGCCCTTATTCTCTACCTCTTATTTTCATCTGTCTTCCTATTGCCGCACATGCTCACGGTTATATTTTGCAGAACAAGATACACCAGGAAAAACATCCAGAAATCTCGCTGGGGTCTCCTGTATGCTACTTTAAACAGCACCTGCAAAACTCAGACTTAACCTATCCTCCCTCCCACATTCCCTCTGCCCCCTTTCAGTGCTATGGGTGCTGACAGCTTCAGCTCCATCAGATGATTACTCCTCCTTAGTCACATTTCCCTTACCTTGGTAACATTGATCCAATGTTTGTAGGAAAGCTGCAACAGAAATAAACAGCCAGAGCAGATAGCCTCTTCTTTCCAGTTTATAGAAAAGCTAACAGCAGAGTATGAGAAAGCCCACTCGCTCTCAGAGGACTGTTTTCTAAAGGAGCATTACTAACTTAGAAAGAAGCCCATTTAATAGGGCATAGTTGGACTAGTCCAAATCCAGAGCCCTCTAGGTATTCAAGAAACTCCAAGATGCTTTAGCATGCAGAATCATATTGAAAACTGATGAGCATCCAGGGAATTATAAGCAGCAGGTAAAGTACTTACAATCAAGTCAGTTTATTTTGAGATTGGAGGCAGGGAGAGAGTAAGAGATAAGCAATTATGTAACAATTTCAAAAAAAAAAAGGAGAAAAGCAGGCTTGTATAATGTGTAGCTAATAGAGCAAATTTTTAAGCCACTGGTGGCTGAGAAGCAGCAGCTGCCACTGGCCTACTGGTAGAGACAGGAGAGCATTAAAATGCAGCAATTTGAACTGTAAGTCGTCTGATAGGTTACGAGGAGCGGGAATAAAGCAAAACTAAAGGTATGTAACAGGGACTGCAAAACTGTCTATTCAATTTCCTACCAATAAAAGGCATGGGGTAGCATTAGGAGGTGGGTGGCGCTGAGTGTGATGGGTGGCACTGAGTGTGGTGGGAACAGAAGCAGGAACAGCTGATAGATCAGATGTCCATTTATACCGTGACTATTAGGAACCCAGTTCACGACTGGGATGTCACAATATTACTGAAATACCAGTAAAGGATGCAAACTTCAGATTTAGATGAAGTTTTAGATGATCAGCAGAGTCCAGAATAGGGGAAAAAAAGAAACCTAGCAAAAAAAAATAATCATAAAGCTGCCCCCTCCCTTAATGCCTTCTCAGCCTCTGCATGGAGAAGAAGGAAAAACCTTCTCAGCTGGGTGAGATTCAGGAGGACTTCACTCCCTGACTTTGATGAGCAGGTTTATACCTCCACTGGCTATCTGAGATAGGACAGGCAGGAAACAGAAATACGTGCACGTACAAGTGTGGTAACTGATAAGAGAAAGGAAAAAAATATTTTGGGAAGAGATGGAAGAAGAAAAACCTAGAAAATAACAGGAAGCAGGAGAAAGACACTACAGCTCATGCAAGTATGTGCCACCATCTGCTGTAGAAAAGAAGGAAGCAGGGGCTGGAAAGAAAGAGACTAAGAGAACAAAAGCAAGGAATGCATTAAGTCAGGGCTTCTGAGATGAGTAACTGGTTAGCCATTCTCTTGTACCTTCCGCTGTACTGTCCACGCACCTCAAAGGTAGTTGGCTAGTTTATACCTACTGGTATATAGATATCTTTCAGGCTGGAGAGTAAGCTACTGATAGTCAGGTCTAAGCAGAACCACATCAGTTTAAGTAGATCAGTTCTAGGTAGCCCACCCAGTTAGTCTACAGAAAACCCCTAACAGAGACTTTCAAGTGTGAAAAACCTGAGATTTTATAGTTAACATTTTACCTTATTTCCTGTCCTTTACCTTAGGAGACCAGCCGTGGTGAATGTGAATCAGTTTAAAATAGATTCCATTAAAACAATGTAGCCTTTTCTCTGATAGATAGTTCCACAGGCTAAGAGATGCAGGGTATACATCTCAACACCCATTTCTTTTCCCTTTTTCATGTACTGCTTCTAGACACTTTGTAGAAGTGATGGCAAGTTCAATGCCAACAACATCAACAGGTATACAGGTTAAGCCTTAACTAAATTTGAAGTGATAATCTAGGTATCATCTCTTCCATTTTATCTACAGCTATTTTTCCCCCAACACCAAAAACAATTAGCCTTAATCAACAGCGTCATTAAAACCTTTGATCAATAATCCACTCATTTCTGTAAAAGTACCCAGCTGCTAGTTAAAGCACACAGAATAAAACTTAAAGTTTTTACAGGTATATTTAGTTACCAAAGCATTTTTGAAGACTCAGTAATAGAAAGAGGGTAGGAATTTCAGCACACTGTGGAGCGGATTTATTTATGATTCATTCCCTCTAATAGGATATGCTTGTTTACAGAGCTTGAACTAGATCTGCTAAAGGTTAAAGATTCAATAAAAGCTCCTGTGACTCCTGTGACATAATGCCAACCCTTGCACAACACTCAAAAACAAAGCCAGTTTTCTAAGAAGACACTGCAGTGAACCCAACAACAATATTTTAAATAACCGGCTGCAAATGGATCGTGGTTTTTGCTTGTTTTTCTTTTAAAGGTCTGATAAAAAAAAAAATAAAGGTGGGCTTAAAAAAACACCACCAAACAACAAAACAACACACCTTTAGAACTCTAATACAAAATCACATTCTCCTCAAAGCTGCAACACTGAACATCCAATTTCTCAGTAAATTACTTTTTAAGGAAACACAGGCTCCTAGACTTCACCACCCCAGACCTCCTCAGCACAGCTACAACCCTGACATTTGTAAGCACAGCTCAATTCTAGTAGGTCCCCTGCTCATGAGGTGCCAGACCAAACGGCAATCATTTAATACCGTGCCAAGTCATCACCTTTAGTGAGGTTTTAGGGAGGGTAGAGGGATGCCCAAGGGCTGGAATTCTTCTGCTGGTTCAGATGCTGGGGAATCACAAATCTCACCGGTGACGCTGCAAATTGGTTTATTTAGCACCTTCAGTAAAATGGTACACTAAGTTCTCCACACACCAACTATGCAAACCACACTATTGCAACATACGCACACAGGAGTAGTAAAATTATCCTGTAAGAGCTCAGTCGGTCAATGTGTGCTACGTTTCCATGCATTTTGGTCCCATTACTTGAAATGAAACCAGTTAGAGTAAATATTATGCATAGATCGTTCCTTTTAAAAAGCCTTTGCTGTGAATGCAAATCCAACATACCCATCAAGATTTGAAAGCAGACAGTATTTAACTAAACAAACTAAGCAGCTGTCACCACCCAAAGTGTACTAATAGAAAAGCTACAGAGTAACCTGTTGCAGCTATTACAGTATCTCCACTGCACACCTATCTATATTGACAAGAATAAAAAGTATAACAGGACTGCGGGACCAGAGCAATCAAACCTCGATTCAGAAAAAGCAGGGGCAAGATGCGAAGAAAAAATTACTTCAGATAACCAAGAGGTGTCTTGGTGTTTATTTTACACTTTCTCTTTCCCCCTGTAAACAGCCAGGAGCCCTGAAGGGATGTACAGAAGTTTCTGGGAGCTGGACTGCTCCCCCTGCCACAGCCCTTTGACTCAACTTACTGTGGCATTAATAGCAGAGGAAAGGTGCAGTTCTCCCTGGATGTAAAAGACAGAAGGTGAAAGTCCCATCACTCCTACCCCTGCTGACTTTACAAATAAGCATTCCCAGACGCTGACAAACCCCAGGTTTCAACAGATCAAGCTCTCCCACTGACTTGTCCATTTCTTCTCACCAACTTGCTTCTGTTTCTTCAACTCAGGGGTGAATCTGTGAGGGTGACTGACAGTTTTCATTCTGCTCTCGCTGAAACTTTAGGGAACTGAGCTTTCCTGCAGCACTACAAGAAACAACTTTTGTGGGGGGATAAGTAAGGGAAGGTGAGAAGACAGAAAGTAATGCATTTCTGTACTACCAAGGAGTAAAGCACTGCACCTGTACTGATCCAATCCCTGCACCTGTTCTGACCCCCCAAATACAGAGAAATTTCAGCAGTAACTGAAAACTAAATCTTCATTGCTTTGCTGTTGCTCTACAAAAGCATGCAGCATGAAGAGATTTTCCCCGGTCTTTCACAATTAACAGAAGTACTACTTAGAAACTTAAGGTACAGTAGTCCAGGAATCACGTGTGATTTGTGATTACATTTCCAAAAGTCCTTTTCTAAAGCCCTGGCATGTATTATTTACAGAAGCATACCGCTGCACATAAAACCTGAAGCAATACTCCTCTTTGCTACATAAAATTGAAACCCAGCAAAGCCACTGATGTTTTTAGAGTGCAAGTCTGAAGCCTTGAAGAGATTTAGCATTGTCTGAAAGATACATTGGCTTAGAAAAGTCGAAGCTAACACGGATCTAGGAGAAATCTAGACCATGTTCCAGTTAAGAGGTTTTAGCACGTGCTGGTTTAACTAAAGGTAGACAAAGACAGCGTTTGAAAATAATGAAAAATTCCCACCCACTTTTCTTTATTATGGGAATTTCCCGCGCCCCAAACAAATCCAAGGCTGTTTTTGCCTTCCAGTTTCTTCCCTCCCGCATCTTCCTACCAGCTGAGATTCTGCAGCTGCAGCAACAACAGTCTGTCTGTGACACTGCAACCACCATGGCAGGATGATTCCTACCAATTCACTAGCTTATGTTTTAATAGAGGTAGCAAATTGTCAAGGGGCTTCCCCCCCCCCCCTTTGTTTTGTTGTTTTTTTTAAACTGAAAAGATACTGATGAATATTCATTACTAGTCTTTTACCAATGGCTTGAATTTTACTTAAAGGACTGGAAAGGAATTGCAAATTAGGCTAATACAATGGAAGATTTTTGACTCAGTTCTCTGGTCTAAAAATACTGCCAAAGAGTAAGATTTTTGCAAGACAGAGACTTGATAACGGTAAAAAAAAAACAACAAAAAAAAAAAAACCTCCACAAACCAGCCAAAACCCAGCCTGCCCCGCACGGCTGTGGCTCTTCTGCCCGCTGCCAGAGGGTCGCACCTGCAACTCACGGCTTTGCAGTGCCACCGGGGCACTCGCCCACCGCTGCGGGTCTCCTATCCCCTTTTTTAAAGTCCGGCACTCGGCAGGACGCATTTCTGAGCCAGC
>NW_009649927.1:1063091-1091945 GCF_000708025.1 Charadrius vociferus
TTGTGTCCCACTAACTTGGCGGTAAGGAAGGACGGAGTCAGACAGGTTAAAAAAGCTAAAGCAAAAAGCAGGAAGAAGGAGCAGGTGATGTGGCGGCTGAAACGAGGAGAGGCCAGGAGTTGGGGCTGGTGCTGTGATCAACACGGCAAAGCCCCTGACAGGAAAAAGGAAGCGGGTTTGGCAGAGCAGCGCCGGTGGAGGGATGAATGTCGCGACACAGTCACGTCGGCTGTCAGAAGCCACATGAGGACCTGGACTCCTCTGAGGTGATGTGTAAGCTCCGATCAATCCAGCTTAACCATGGCTTTGCTTGCTTCTGGTAGATGTTAGGAAAGCGGAGTGTATTCTGCAGATTCCGGCGATACAGCCCAACAAGGTGGTCGATGCTGTAGAGCCTTGTGGTAAGCTGGAGCAAGGGCTCTCCTGTGCTGGGGGTTCTGCTAATCTCCTTGGAGAACCATTTGGTGAACAGATGGCAAATGTTCGCTCCGTGGGCTGGGCTGGTGAGAGGCAATGCCTGCAGTTGGTGTGCACTGCTTGTAAGTTAAGCAAATCCACTCTAAAGTCCAAGAAGTGTCAAATACATGAGCCAAGATACGGATCTGGAGGTAGAAAGGTGAAATGGGTCCTCTGGCTGCCATAGGCTTTCATGTAATTTTGGATAAATTAGTTTTTCTTTGCCACTGTAGAAGAGGAATAGTAATGCTTTTGCTCCTCACAGGCTGTTGTGAGGCTTAAGACTGTAATATACTTGTATTATACTGAGATGGCTTTATGTGTGCAATTGAAATGGTTTGGTTCTTGCCATCTGTCTATATAGAACTAGATTTAAAGTTAATTGACATAGCATAGGACTTGGAGGGATGTTAGGCACTGCGTGTACTACGTGAAGGATGTAAAAGGAGAAACTAAGTGTGCCAAGGCTTCAAACACCTGTGGTACATACACAGAAAATGAGAAGGAAAAACAGGGTGAATTATTAGAAAGGCAAAAGGAGTACTGAGAGGACAAGGTCATGAAAGCCCAAAGGATGAAATTTCAAGGTGAATGTGATCAGCAAGCTCCAAGGCTATTAAAAAAAAAAAAAAGCCGAATGAACTGGAAAAGCTGGGAACTAAAACCAGATAGAGTTGCAGCTTCGTAATTTCTTTGTTCATTGCTTTTAAAGGAAGGAAAATACAGTGGTAGAGGCAGAAGGAAGGGAGTTAAAAACAGGTTTTAAGTCCAGAGCATAAAGTGGACAGATTTTTAATCTAGATTTAATGAGAGTTGTTCTTTAACTACAGGTATAAGAGGTATGTCAGAATACTAGGCTAGGCATTCCTCTAGCTTGCTTTAAACTGAGATAAATGCAACTGAATTCCTTGGACTTGCAGCATGGTTAAACTGGGCTAAATGAGAAGAGAGTCAAAGCTGTTATTTTCAAAAACGTGAGAAATGCAAACAATGACATTCTGCCAGAAAGAAACGGAAGAGTTAAAGACCTTTTGCATTTGTTGCGTACTCCTTCAGCAAACATAATGGAGATGAAAGTCACAGACTCCAAACTCAATAGTCCAACTACGAAACAAATAAGAAAAGGACCAAGGTACAAGCATGGTGCCTGGCTAGAACCTAATGATAGTTATTAATTCATGGGTTAATTTGGTTTCAAAAGTCTTTTGTTTTTTCCCTCTCTTTCCCACATGTCTTTTGGGATAAAATTAAAGGTCTTGGTCTTAGTTTTTACATTTGCTAATGTGCTGAGCTACTTGAGGTTGTCTTGACATACTGTTCCCCAGCAGGATCAACAGAAATACCAAATTCAACAAAATCCGTCTTCAGGTATATGAAGCATTTGCCATATTTTATGATTACAGCACTGCACCAGCAGCACAAAGGAATTCAATTAAGGTGGTTGTCCAGTGACAAAGCTGCAGAAAAGAGTGGTGGTGGTAAGGAAACTGTGGAAGACAATGAGTATTTATATTACAATGGTGTCTACAATATGCTAGAAATGTTTTCCAAGCATATAAAGACCCTATTCATTGCCAAAGAGCTTGTTCCTTAAAAGACAGCGTAAGGACAAAGCACTACAAATGCAACATATGGTATACAAAACAAAATGACCAACCTGATGGTTGCCAAAACTGATGGGGAAGGGACTTTCTTCTCTTTCTTTTCTGCTGTTTACTTGTCACTTACTCCCCAATGTGGCATTTTCAAGATAGCTTATTTCTTGTATGTGTCAGTGAATGCTGGAAAAGAACTTGACTGGTGACTAGGTACTGATGAGACATATTGCTTTGCAGAGACTTCAGGTGAAAAGTCTTTTAATACCAGTCATGATGAGGACATTGTGGGATAAACTTAATGCAAGGTCATAGTTTTTTGTCACCACTTAGATATGGATCTGATATGTTTATTAGAAATGCAAAAAAAAGGGGGGAGGGATTGGTCAATGAATAACTTTTCTGTTTTCAGTAAGTAATAATAATAGCTGCATTTATACCATGCTTTATATGTTTGGAGTACTGCAGCAGTAAGGTTGTATAAGCAACCAAAAAAAGAATCTTGGAAGCCCAGGGAGAGAGGGGAATGCAGAATAACAAGATTAGAGAAGTTTAATTCACAGAACAAAATCAGCTTACAAATAAAGTTTAAATAAAAAGTAATCTCATCTTCAGATAGTTTTACTGTGAACATGAAAAAAGTCCTTGGGACTCCAGGCTAAGTTTTTCCATGCTGCCAGAAGGCCGCTTGGAAGCTACACGTGCTCCGGAGGTTGGTGGTAGTGTAAGGCGTCAGTCAGACAGATGTGTGTCCATGGCAGCGTCACGATTAAAATTCAGAACTCGGGGGCTTTGTAGCATTTGCTTTCTTCCCCCCAGACCACCGCACCGCGTTCTTCAGCCTGACTGCTCTTACTCTACTTAAACCGTTATTCACTGATTTCAACAGTGGCATTTTTCAAGTTTGCTTTTCATACTAGCAAGTGAACTGTAACAGGTTTGCAGCTTTTCCAAATAAAACTAGAGAACTGTTTGTCTGGGTTGGATTCTCTGTTAAGCTCACTTCCTTTCTAATCAGGACAAACTGTACAAAGTACATCCACAAGGCTATGCAAGTGCTCCTTTGTTGAACGCATACTCTTTTCCTGAGGTACTCAAAGGGTTAGTGTGATTTATTCATCTCCCAAATACCGCCCCTGCCCCCTGTTTCTGCAAAGGGAGGAAAGGGTCGCCCATGAGAGGTGATCAGGAAGGTGGCAGGGTTATTGACTGGTTCTGCTGGTGCCGACCATTACGGAGGAGCACAGGACCATAAGCTCAGGCGTCTCAGCGATTCTCAAAATCCAGGCTTCAGCAGTCCTATACGCCAAGAGCTTGATGTTCTCCTGTCGCAGTATGAAGTGGCACACAGCCCTTGGGGCAATGGAGAATTGGGCTCAGAGCCCTGAAAATAATCCGCAGTACCTTGGCCTACCTCCCACCCCGCTTAGTGCTCGTTGATGCCATTGTAGAGTTTCCCTAAAAGTTTGCTGAAAGAATAATTTGGTTGTTTGTCACTGAATATCATAATGTTGTAATGTTTAAAGGAAAAACCTTTCATTATAATTTGAGATTATAAGTGTTGGGCTAAATTACAAGGAGACGTATTCTCAATTATTTTGTGTAAACTTGTGTTTAATATTGTGTTTAAAATTGCGGGATTCCTCCGGGCTCTTCAACTAAAATTGTTTTCACTGTCCCTGAGTCTGCCTGAAATGATACGCCTTCGCTTCTCTGGGAATATAACCTATTTTTATTACACCAAAATTATGTTTAGGGTTGTTCCAGAGAGATTTATACATATTAAAATATTTTACTACTTTAGTAATTTTATTCATACTTAAAGAAAAATGAATTGCGCTAGTGAAATACAAGACAATGTCTTTTTTTTTTTTTAACTGAAAATGCTGCTACCAGATGTCTGTATCTGTAAAGCTATAGAAATGCAGCAGAGCTTAGACAATGCTCAAGATCGACTCATTCCAGTTTTGTCCTCATTTTAAACTTTGTACCATGGAAAGTTCAAAAGCTTTTTCCACATTGTTTGTGAGGTTTCTCCAGAGGGAGTATTTCTGGCTTTGGTTAGAAAAGAACTCCCTGTCTTGCTAAAGATTGACAATTACATACATTTTTTGGCCTCTAACTTAAGCAAGCCAGCAGGCCCTCAGGGTGCTTAAAGTCCAGTTATGGACAGAAAGTTACTTTTAAGAACATATTTTAAACACTATTTGAAATCCACACACTGATACAGCGATAAGCAGTTCGGGGGCGGGGGGGGGTAGGGGGAAGATTCGTGTTTTATCTGTATGTGGGTCAAATTCATCTGAACTGGTCCAGAAGCTCTTCTTGATTTTGGTGCAGACAAGTCTTCCAGTGTGAGAACAAGGGAGTCCAATGTAAAGAAAGTCTCTCCAGCGCTTTATAGGGCCACAATCATAACATGAACTTTTCACTTTCCATCTGATACGTGCTTCCTGCCCCTGTGTCATCATGATTCAGCATCGTGACATGCTGAAAGATCATCAAGGTGGAAACAATGCCGAGCAGTGTTAGGATGATGTGGCCTGCCATGATTATTTTGCGCGTACCTGATTTATTGCACATCATATTTTCTCTTTCCTCGTCTTTCAGCTGCCAGGCACGTACTTCTCTCTTCTGCCAGCGCCTGGCCTTGTGTTCGGAAAAGAGCCCAGGGATGCCCTGGGTGTGGGCAAGAAGGACAGTTTGCTCTGTGCCCTTTGGTTTGGGAAGCTTGGCAGCACCTCAGCTCATGCGTTACAATATATCCTGCTATTTAACAGGTTACAGTCTCTGCTTTTTTTCCTGATTCCCTAGAAACTATTACCCAGAGCTCAAGAGAGGAACTCAAGAACTATTCCTGAAGCCATAAAGATGTATTTGTTAAAATGCTGGACATCTTATCTTTGGGTGAAGATGCAGTTTCTTTTCCCTTTCTCCAGCTGGTTAGCACAATTCTGATATCTCTAAATTATTTTTCTTATTGAGGCAGTTGTACCAGTAAGAGAGATTCTAAGAAAACAGCGAGCTTAAAACATTTGCTGCTATGAAAGGAGAAACCTGTCTCAGTAATTTAAGAGAGGAAGGAAAAGATAATAGTGAGGGAGTTTTTGAGCTGATAAGACTGACTAGGTGTTATTCCTCAATAAAACTTGGGGGTTTGATTTTTTTTTTTGATGAGGCAATTCCTCAAGAAGAATGGGGGCAGGTTTCATTTTTGTTTGTTTTCCAAGTAAACAATGGTGGCCTCCCCCTTTTCTTGAACAATGGGGATACAATATTATAGCTCATGCTTTGTTAAACTATCAAGATAGCACATCTGTCCTGAAGAGCTCACCTTTGCCAGGGCTGGCTACAGACATGCACACGCACGCAGGAGTTGTGAACCTGAACCCTGAAGAGCCATCGCAATCTAGATGGACTCAGTACAGCTCAGCACCATGTTCTCCTGCACTCCCCATTCCCCCTTCTGCCAGGACAGTGCCTCTGGGCTCCCACGCACCCCTCTGATGTGTATCAGGATGCAATGTCCCATTGCTCTCCTGCCATTGCCCCCCTCAGTGTCTCCCCCATCCCACAGGCTTTGTGATGCCTTTTCTTGCATTTCCATCCTTTCCGAAGACACAGGCTTTTACACCATGCCCGTCTGTTTGCCTCCAGTGCTCCTCTTGTGCCCCTCTGCAACACTTTCTCCAGTTGTGCTCCATTTAAGCCACGAGCGTTGAGTTGGTGCCCACCGAAAGGGGTGGTTCTGCTCCCTTCAGCAGCATGCTCCTTAGCACCACGCTTGTCAAGCCCTGTGGTGACTCAGTTGAAGAGAATAGTTTTCTGTTGGATTAACAAGTTGGATCGGCTTACCGAGTGGTTTGATGTGGTGCAAGAGAGGGTGTGGACCAGCAGGGCCAGGAGTCAGGGAGGGAAAAGCAGGACCACCCAAGTCAGAACGGTGAGCTGACTCAGTCATGTCACGTAACTTCACCCTTATTTACTTCATATTACATAACTTGACCCATTTCTACTTTCTCCCTAACTGAGAGAGAAGCCATTCCTTTTGAAATTGTATTGAGAGAATCAGCAGATCCAAAGTGTGGGATATTCTATACCAAGCCGGGATAATGGCTAGCATCAGCTGGTTCTGGTAAGGATGTAGGGAGAGGTGTTTTAGGCTATTGATTCTGTGAACAGCATGCCAGGGACTCACATTTTGTAAGTTGTTGGTTGTTTTGGTTGGTTTTTTTTTCCAGGTTTTAGTAGCTGAAAGGTTCTGTCTGTTGATTAAAATAGTTCTTGAGATTTTAGAACTGAACAAATGTGGTATTAAAAATTGCAATACGGATGCACACTCGTTATGATGGTGTTCTGGGTCTTCTTGTTTCCTATGCTAATAAGCACAACCCTCTGTGTGAATACTCTAATACCAGAGTAAGATATTGTAGCATGTTTTAAAACACTTCTCAAGCAACTGTCCTGTACCAAGGACAGATATTTACTAAACCAGGAATGCTAGTAGTAGATATTTAGTATTTTAAATTCCTATATTAGTATGAAAAATGGCTGTCTTCCCCCTGCATGATCTAAATTGACACTGTTTGTTTTGTCTCTTCCAATGGACATTCAGGTGGCACAATGCTGTTAATGAATCCAGTAAACGATAGCACTGGAACTGTATGCTGCAGAGCTTTTACAAAGCAGTACCTAAATATTAGGTCCTAGAAAATTAAACTCACCAGGAGTTTGTGCAAGCACACAGCTGAATATGAATTATTAACATCCTTGGTTTGTTCTCAGAGTGATAGTACGTGCTACAGAGCTGTAATTAGGGCTGGGTTGCATCTGAGTCTTGCTATCGTGCTGCATCGGTTTGTCACTGTTGGAATTGCTACCCCTGAACCTGTTCCTTGCTCACCCAGCTAGCTAATTAGTGACCTACAGATAAGATGGCATTTATTGGTACTAGAAGAAATGGCCTTTCATTTTTACGCAGAAGCAAAAAACAGGTCAGCAAGCAATTTACACATTGTTCAGCCACCCACAGTGCACTGGAAGATGATACTGCTTATCTTGTCAGGAGGCGGATTTCACTTTTTTCCTCAGTGTTTTATTATGCTTACATTTTCTCCCTGGCATTATTCTCTCTTCTTTTGGTTGTTGTTGGTTGGGGTCTTTTTGTTGTTGGTTGGTTGGTTGGTTTTTGGGGAGGTTAACCTCAGACTGTGTCTAATGCTAGGGCCATGTTCAGGAGTTTTCATTAAAAAAAACCAGATTCCTATAAAAGGGTTCCTTAGATTACAGTTTCCTCACTGTGTGATACAGATAGAGTTTGAACTGGAGGGGATAGGTGGAGAACAGAGACTCTGTGCTCACCTATTTACCAAATGGTAGGCGTTATTGAAATTTGGGTGGGAGGCAATGCTCCTCCCTTGTGCAAACACATCCTCCAATAAAAGCCACGTGCTGTGGACAAAAGTAGTTAAGGGCTTGCTGCCTTTTTTTTTTTTTTTTTTTTTTAAATAAACAGCAACTTATCAATGTGAGAGGCCAAACATGGCTAGCTCATATACACACAAAGGCTCGTGTGTTTGTGGATGTGCCTACTCTGTGTACCCAGCCAGCCTCCTACCTCATTTTAGCTAGGGTGACCATTTCTCCCCTATTTTAAGAAATATTCTGTGTTTCATTTGTGACATGAATAAAAGAAATGCTGAATCGTATCTTTGTGAAGCAACGCTCAGCAGTGCATTTGTTAATGGAACTTTGTTTTCGATTTAAAAATACCAGCCTCAAGAGATGGAATCTTCTAAGAAAAAACTACAGCACAAAGCTAAAAACAGTTCTCCCTCTCTGTTATCTTAAGCTAGCACCGAATCGCAGACCCAGGATAAAAATCAGTTGAGAATGTGGGTTCATGTTAGAGAATCTGCCCCAAGCCTCTGATTTTGCATTTGTAATCCAGATATGGATGAGGCCTGTCGGGAAGAAAACTTCTTCAAAGGTTCATAAGTGCCAATGTATAACATCAAATGCTTGCCCGGTGCTCTATATAATTTACTGCAAAGGTTTGATGAATGCTATGTGCAGGGCAAAGCTGTGAAGCAAGGTAGCAAGCTCGTTTCCCTTTGTAAGCCTTCAAAGCAGCTAGATGGGAGCCCTTCCAGAATGCTCTCTGGAAACTTTCATCTATCCTCAGCGCTCTATAAATAGAGGAGGTCTTCATCCCCGAGGAGGTTTTGTAATGCCGCTCTGCAGAGGAGTGCTGAGCTCCCATGGAGGCAGCGGAAGGAGAGTTACGGAGCGGCATGGTAGGACCAGGGAGGGGAATGGGATCTCTTTGAGTATAAGATGAGGTCTGCGGACAGGTTGAGAGGAGAATAATTAAGACAGAAGGCTCTTCCCCAAAAACATTTGTGCAGGGAGAAAGTCCCTTAGATCCTACACAGAAACTACTGCTGGCAGAGTGGAAAATGCAGCCACAGTGCCCGTCAGCTGCAAATGACGAAGAAAGATACCTGATATTCCCTCAGTCAGTCAAGAAACACTCCTGGAGAACTTTCACTCTCCAGAAGAAAAGGAGAAATGGTTTCACTGGGATCACAGAAAACAGCAATAAATGCTGTAAGAATTGCTATAGTTTACCACATAAATTTTTTTTAATTGCTCTGATGAACTGTCATGAGGGAGATAATATGCAACAGAGTCGGCACAAACTTAACTCTGAAGTAAGTCCCAAGGGCAAAACACTTGGAACTTTGTTTCTAAAAAATATGTAAATATAGGAGAAAACTAGTTGACTGCTACAGAAGCTAGAAAAATCTGTCCTAACAGTCTCCATTTTCTTTAACGTAGGTCGCTTGATTGTGACAACAAATTAAAAAGCATTATCTTCCAAAATTTAGCTACAGTGCATTTTCCAAGATTTATCTGCAGTTTAAACGTGGCGCAAAAATTTCGTTGGGGTAAAGCTTCATGTATTATTTTCAAAAGAAATAACTTTAAAAATGGGATTGAAAAAGGAAGATTTCACTCTGACTTCTGATAGCTCAGCCTCATGGTAATATCAAAATCACAGAATCACAGAATGGTCAGGGTTGGAAGGGACCTCTGGAGATCATCTGGTCCAACCCCCCCGCCAGAGCAGGGTCACCTACAACAGGTTGCACAAGATGGCATCCAGGCAGGTTTTGAATGTCTCCAGTGTCTGGGTTACTATATATTTGAAAGAGGAATACTCCATTACCTGTTTGATTATTTTAAAGAAAAAATCCAAAAATATAAAAAAGGGACTTAATTTGACTAAGCACAGTAATTTGGAGCCAACAAAGCTGATTTGGGTGACAACAATCTGTCTACAGAAGAATGAAAAATGAAAGCAAACCGTTTTCACAGATGGTGTGTTGAACACACTGGATTATAGAAAAGTTATTATTTGGTTTCAAAGACCTTTGATATGCAATCTTTAAAT
Organism: Charadrius vociferus; assembly: GCF_000708025.1. Lineage (NCBI taxonomy): Eukaryota > Metazoa > Chordata > Aves > Charadriiformes > Charadriidae > Charadrius > Charadrius vociferus. The sequence goes on from NW_009649927.1 coordinate 1,072,599, forward strand.
ATTTTTCTTCCTGCCAGAGTTTTAGAATTAAAAGAGATCTTTATGTTGTTGATATAAAAATAATATGAAAATGATAATGTAGGAACACTGAGCCATTGCCCTACAAGATTATTATCCCCCTGCCTTCCTGAAAGCATCATCCAGATACAATTTCTTTAAAGATGAAGGAGATGTGCTTTCCATGCCAGAACAGTACTTGCTTCTTTCAGTGTGCTAGGGTTTTATGGTAGAGTTTTACAATCAGACCAATCTGATATTAGATGGGCTAGAATGTATGATACAATATGGTAATTATAAGGTAAATTACAAGAAAAAAAACAACAAAACAAAACCAAAACTGATGACAAATTACTTGGTCATATGGATGGCTTTTTAGCACACCATGACAAAACATGTACAAATGGGAAGGGGTTTCAAACAGTAGCATGCATTAGCTTCCAAACGCTTCACTTTGCCTTTTGGTTCCAGTGAGCAAAATCGTCCTAGCCTGCTTCAACTGAATAGTCTACTGCAGTCTCAAAAGCCGGAGTGGAAAGAGTTTTCCTCATGTAAACAAATCTGTTTACACACACAAAAGAAGAGCAGTCACTCCACTGTTGGTGTAATCCCTCTCAGCAGCTTCACAGAAACCTTAAGGCTGTCCTCTTGAAGTGGTGCACGCCTAGCTGAGATGTGTACAGTGGTTTTCAGAATATTTTGTTAATATTTTGCTAAGTACTGAAACACATTGTTCATAAATTGGTCTGGCTGCAGGTTGTGTTGGTGTGAGAGTGCCTGAGAAGGGAGGGAGAGGCCAGAACTTGTTTCCAAGTGGTTTATTGACTATTAAACTCTTATAGCCGGATAAAAGCAGCAGCAAATAACCTGATCCATGTGTCACAACAGCGCACAGTCTCACCTTCTCCCTCCCTGCATTGTATTTCCTATCTAGGTCACTCTGCAGCGCAAGACTGTTGGTTTACCAGATAATGTTTCCACATGTTGACCCAGACGCAGTGATGACAGGCACGTTTTCAGGCTGTTTATGCAAACCACCAGTGTCCCTAGCCTGCTCCTGGCATGTATTTTACCTTCCTCCTCGGTGGTTCGGTGCCTGGTACAGCTTGCCCAGCCTTACGGATGGAATTGGCTATACTGACATCTAAACAGCTTTGTAGATAAAGCCATGTTGCCGTCAGCCTGTCAAACATAAATTCCATCACTACCCTGCAACTGCTATGTAATTAAATGTTCTCCTGCTAGGCATACTCTGGTTTAACGAGTTTTATGAGTCATGGCAGCAAAGGGAAAGGAGAGTCCCCAAAAACAAGAATGGGCACAAACACCCCCTTGATAATCATCTTATTTAGAGAGAATAAGATTCTCGCTTGTCCAGAGAAGTGAACACCAGGCCTCCTCGGATCCCTTGTCAGAGTATCTCACACTGATGCTCGCTAAGGTACCCGGAGAAAGTGATTTTACAGTTCTGAATTACATAAAACTTTGTAATACAGACGCTTGCAAGGAAGTGGTTTGTTTTGAGTGTGCGGCGTATTGGTTTAAGAGTGCTTGAGAAGGAAGGAAGAGGTGAGAACTTGCAAATTCTGTGCTCTCGTAAGCTCAACCCCAAAGCCATCTATACCACAGAAAATGTATTATGCCCATGAGGAGAGCGTGTCTCTGTCCTTTACATCGCCAGGGCCCCGCAGTCAAGAGCCCAGTGTTTAAAGCAGCACCGAAACAGTTTCTTCCTAGCTGCAAGCTACCAGGGGTGTGAAAATTGCTGGTATGAGAAGGCAGCTCAGCAGCGCTGCCCTCTTGCCCCACTGAGGCAAGGAGTGCACGCTGTACATGCCCAGGACCATCTGCACCCCGGTGGTGCTTTCACAGCTGGTTCCAGCAGGGAAGGATCCTGCCCCTGGCAGTGTGCACCGGGAGGTGTGGCTTTGCTTGCCCCCAGGTGGACCTGTATGCTAGCTGTAGGTAACTGCCAAGGCGGGAAAGCAGTAGTCAAGGAGCATGTGGGGATGGGAAAAGGTTGGGCCTATCTGGTGTTCCTCTGACCAGACTCGCCCTCTCAGTGTAGCTCGCACCAAACACGAGCTACGGAAAGCAAATGCCGGCTGCCTTCGCTTCTGGGTGCATGGGGCAAATAATGCAGAGGTGTATAAACCAGTCTTCAAACTCCAGGTCTGCCGACTGAAGAGATTACCGCTCGCCCAGCACTCAGGCACACACACCCCCCGCCAGCTTTCCTTGACCTATTTACTAGCCATGAACTAGATTCAGGCAGACCTTGCACTTCCACTGCCTGAGCTAGCCCGGCTCGCTTCGACTTCAGAGGGCTGAGGGAAGCACGTACAAGCAGTTTTTCTGACAAACCGGGGAGGGTAGTCGTGGTCAGCAGAATGGTGACCAGCCAGGGTGAGGCAGACCGGGGCACTAACCCTTCAACTGCAGCTGGAAGAAGACTTGGGTCTCCAGCCTGATTGCAGCCATAGGGCTGCATACAGGCTATGACTGCCCAATGCAGGGCTTTGAGAAGGACTGTTCCCTCCCTTCCTTTCTCCATGCCACCCCAGGAGATGCTGCAGCTGTCCCAGCAGCCTGCCTGATCCTCCCATGGCTGCCCTTGTCCCTCCCAGAACTGGGCACTGCGTCCTCATACGGGGGCTGGCCAAACCTTGCTAAGCACAGCGGGAATGACTGGGCTCTGTGCTGTCCCCCAGAAGGGACAAGGATCAGCCTCTCTGTTTACCTTGTCCTTTCACCTTAAGCTCTTCACTTATCTGTGTCTCGTTGCAAATGCCAAATTAAACCCTTAATACACCTGAGCAGGGATGGAGGGTTAAATCAGATGAAAGATTAGAGTCCCTGAGCGGGATATATGCTTAACTAGGGGTCCTGAGTCTAAAACTTAAGTCCCAAATGCCCCCAGGCAGCTGGCTACACCCCTGGTGGTGGCAAGACTTCCCAGGCAGCTGCCCATGCGAGCCACCGGTCCCTGTTTGTAGCCAGAGCTGGTGCCTACTGCTCTCTGGGCAGCTTGGCACCTGCCTGTTCAAGATCAGGACACCAGCCTCATTTGGTGGGGATCCTAGCCCACCGGCAGGAGAAAGCAGCATGTGAAATACTTTGAAAAACCCCACAAACCTGAAGCGGGTGTCTGGCCTGCAGAAGGTAGCGGGATCCACACACAGCCTGCTCCTCCAGACACAGCCAGTTTCTTTCTTCTCCCCTTTTTCAGTCCTCCAGGCAGTTTTTGAGGTAGCCACCAAAGCACATGCTTGAGGTGCTGGCAGAAGAGCAAGGCCTGTGCAAGCAAGAAACATGGTTTGTACACGAGAAGCACGGGAGGTCTGGCATACAGCACCTTCAGTTTGTACATCCCAGTAAATATGAAAAACCAGTAAATAAAACTGTCTGCTTGTTTTGGCTCAGGTGACTGGAGAGTGAGACTAGGCAGTGTGAGTTAGTATAATTTAATTTCCATTTCTTTGTCTTTTATAAGCTGTGAAGTTTATGCTGATTTTCTGTCACCCATACGACTTTCTCAATCTTCACAGGCTTCAATTCTGATCTCTTTTTAAACCTTGATATACCCACACTATTTTTAGTCTTGCAGACTATTTTTGGATAATATCTACAAGATACGGTCTGTTTTAGTGAGCCTCACAGCCAAAACTGTGCCAGACTCGCCTTCTCTTGTACCTTGATTGCTGCAACATCCTTTCTCTGGTTGTGAGACTCATGCATGTTTGCCCCGCGGATATTTATTCACAGAGCTGCTGCCAGAGTTGTTCTCTTCACTTGCCATTTTGTCACCCCTTTCCACTGATGTCCTTATCTCAGCAGAAGTAGTCAAGCCAATTTATACGAGCCCGTTTATATTGTGGCTGATGGTATTACTCTATACGTGCAGATGGGCTTTTTTCGACAGGCACAGCGGGTGGAGCGATTTTGCTGCGCCTCAGGCTGCGGCAGGAAGGAGCGCAGCCGGAGGTGTCCTGCTGCTGGGACACCTTCCCGAGTGCTGTACACCCCTTGGGGCTGTCCGCGAGGGAGCCCTGAATCCATCGAATCGCTGGCAGTGGCTGTTTGTTTCCAGCACCACCTTCCCTGGTGTCCCAAGGCCCCATCGCTGTCGCCTCAAGGATATGCAGCACTCCCAGGATGGGCGAGAGAGGCAGGAGCCCTGGGGAAAGGCGGCTGCAGGGTGCCAGAATTGCCCTGCCAGCCCCAGAGCAAATTCCTCCCACCCACCGGGCAGCCTAATTGCTGTGAGCTCCTAGTTGCCTCAGGAAACAGGTCATCCAGGGGAGGAGGCTCTAGGCCAAAGGAACTGGGTTTTATTAGCGTAATCCACAATGGGCTGCTCAGAAGCAATCTGCACATTCAGGTAGCCCAGAGCCCCTTCTTCCCTGGTAGACCTAGGTAGATTGAGCCTGCTAGGATCCTACACAGACTTTCTCCTTTGCCTCCTTTCCTGCCTTTGCTGAGATGTTGTGTGAGTCATCAGAAGGTTTATTTTAAGGAACAGTACGGCACTGGTCTGTAGTTTTTCTAAGCTGCGTGTTCTACCTATGGAAATACTGTAAAGCTGCTTTCAACAAGCACAGATTGAGTTTCCCCTAATTTTAAACCATCAAACACAGCTGCTTGTCTTTGCTTTCAAAGCCTTTGGAGCCTATCTCCATTCTCTCCCTGATGAAATACAAGGTGAAAACCCACCTTCAAGGAGACAGTGACATCAACCTTTGCTCCATACTTCGATTTTATCCCTGCAGCTTCATGCTCTCTATCACGCTGCCTTCCGCTTTCAGGAGATGCTCCCAGTGAACATCCGCTTTCCAAAAGCTCCTTAGACCTGTTCGCAGCCGAACTGGCAATGGCAAGGCTGCTGGTGTCCCACTGCCCCGTGGCCTGGACAGGCACTGATACCAGGTAGTGCTAACGCATTTCTAAATGGACATGACACTAAGTGGTATCACATAAAAAATAGTGCCCAATTTGTCTGAATGCTGCAAACAAGATGAACTCGGATCTCAGAAATTAAAATAGAAATATATAGGCTCTGGGTCTATGTAGATGGTTATGCATGGAGCTTAGGAAATAAAGATCCCAAGCCTGATAAAAATAATGAAAGAATTCTAGATTTTTTTGTGACTTCTGTTCTCTTACTGTCACACAGAACTTGCCTTGCAGGCTAATCTAGGGCATCACTCTACTTTATTTTTTTTAAGGCAGTAATTTCTTTCTTCCCCAAACCATGTTATAATGTTAGTGTTTTACAAAATATAACAAAAGTTTAAACATTTTAGCTTGTCTGTGCTAGAAAATGGTACAGTTATAACAATGCAGAAGTAATCATCCCCACCTATAGTGCAGACAGCATAAAGACATTTTATAATAGAATAGCAATTCCCCAAAAAGAACTGAAAGAAATTTAACAGTATAAGTCATCTCTCTATCATCCAAAGTAGGGCTTTTGCCAGTGTAAACTAGTTTGGTTACAAAACATCGCAGTTCTTACTGCAATTATTATACTAGGAAAACTAGTAGATCCAGACTGCCTACAAAAACATGACTGTAGCAGCCACCAATATCCTGAGGACTTGTTACGCCAAAGTCAGTCCAGTTGTAACTCTGGATTTCATTGAAAGTTATTCCAAGAATGACTTTTTCCCACTGGACTGGATTCCCTCTCATAATAAGAGCATAAAGTGCACTTCTAGTAAAATCACATATTCCAGGAAATATGTAAAAAGTAAAGTTTTTTTTTTCTTACGGTTGGGGGAGGGACTGCAGGGTGAAAATGAGTCATTTCTGTATTGCTGCAGGAATTCTGCCACTCCACTAACTATCCAACCTCCCACCAGCCTGCTGCCCTCCTTATTTTGCAAGCTCAGGAGATTTCTGCAGCTCCCAGTGGCCTCTTTTTCCCTCCTAGATAGCACAAGCTAGGCCCACAAGTCAACACAACAGTTAACCAGAACTTTTTTTAGCTTGATAAATATATCTGCGTGAAGGCATTGCGTGGTGTGTGTGAATCCAAGTGGGGCCTAGGTGTGGGCTCGGCAGTGTGCGGCCCAGGGCTGAGGCAGCTGCGTGCCGGGCAGGAGGAACTCGCTCCCTCCCAGCACGTAAGCAGTGGAAACTTACAGCACGTCGGGCACAGGAGTGTTAATCCCTCTCAGCTCTGCCACTTCCCAGCCCCATGCTTTGGTTCCCACCAGTGCTCAGGTGGCCTCATGAGGGGCACGCTAGGTTACCTGCGAATGGATGGCTTGGGGACGTGCTGGGCAGCTGGCCCCACGCTCAGCCTGGGCTCTTCCCCCTTTGTGGGGCTTATCTGAGCTCTTCTTCTATCTGCTCTGCTATGTTGTGGCTTTTCTAAGCCTGGCAGAGAAATAAAAGCATCGTCTTCCTTTCGTCAGGAGAAATGGAGCTGCTTCTGGGCGCTGAGGCAGCAAGATGCAGGGAACGCTAACGTGAGTCAAGTTTGGCTCTCACCATTGGCAAAGTAAGCAGCTGGAATGGTGGTGGCTTTGCTACGTGTTTTAGCTACACCAAAGCTTGGGAAGTTGGAATGGGAGGGTAGAACCTACTGTCCCTGCTCCCACCTCTGCTATTTCCCCCTCCTCCAATGGCAGTAGCACAGCATAGCCAACTATCCAACTATGCCATCTCCCTGTTCCAGCTTGGTCATTTCCATCTTCCTGCGAGCGGTGTGAGCCAGTCCCAGTCCTGGCATTTTACCCTTGGAGTGGCAAAAGTCAGCTGTGCCGGCTCAGCTGGAGAGCCCAGAGAAATGCCTTTGGCCAGACAGACCCAACCGGGTGCCCTGAAGTGCAGTGTCCCTGGCTCTGCTCTAGCAAGCACCAGGCATGGGCTTGGCATGTTGTGGTACCTTCATTTACAACAAATGCCAACTCGTTTTACTTCATATCGCAGCAGCCCAGGAAAGTGCATACAGTCTGTGACTGGACCTCAGCTAAAGGGATGGTAACATTTTAAAACTCATTTAATTCAGGCCTTTGCACTTGTCAATCAGACGTTTTGCATGCAGCCGAGTGGTGCTCAGATAGCACAAGCAATGTTGCCTACCTATGCAGATTCACGTGTCTCTAGCTTTGACTGTCACTGCCTCTTAGGTTTAGGGCACATTTTAGAGGTGTTGCTCCATGGCCAGGGTACGTGCAGCTCCACAGGATCAATGGCGAGGAGAGCCCACTCCACAGGCTGGCTTCTGACAGGTGTTTCACGTGTGGTCAGCTCGCACCTGACTTGGCATTGAACATGACTCAGAGCGTGTCCCCTCACCGCACTGGGCACTGCGGAGGCATGGGCATCTCTGCAAAGCAAGTGCAAACCACTGTGGAAATGACCCTGCTCAAGTATTGGGGGCTGTGTCACCTGGGGTGTTCTGCCTCTGTGGAGAATCACACCTTGGGCTTCTTTTCACTTTCCTGCTTGGGTGAGGGGGAGTCTGTTTTCACATGTCAGGTTGAAAACTTCAGTGGATTAGGAGTTGCTTCACGTGCAGCTCAGCTGTCCCATCTCAGCAGCAGCCTCCAGGGGAAGGGGGAGTGGGCGGTGAAGCACAGAGACCCTATACCTACAGAACTCTACCTGTGTGGATGGGTTACCCTCCTTTGCCCACTTTTGTAAAATACTGCAAGGTTTGTGCATTTCAGTATCTGCCCTGCTCACACATTACTCATTTGTTAAAAGCCTGCCGGTTATTCCCCCTCATCTGTTGCACCCAACTGCTGTTTATCCTAATTTGGCAAAATCTTGTCACCCAAATTACATTAGCAGAAGGTGACAGTAAGCAAGGAGGAAACAAGGACAACTGCATATATTCCGTGTGAGTAGATTACTTGTTCTTTTCCTGTGGAACAACTGTGGATGTTTTTCTTAGTTAAAAAAAAAACCAAACAACAAACCACCAACCAACCCCCAAACCTCTGGCTAACGACCAGCTCCAGCTACACCAGCCATACCCAGCTGTACGCACGTAGCTGAGTGATGCCCCCCCAGAGCAGGGCACATTCCAGTTACTGGGCTCTTTGGGATTAACTGTCCCTTTCATCAAGCTGGCTTGGACTACCGTTGCTGTTGATCGTGCATTGCAAATCTTCCTGAGAAAGACTCTCGGGCTATTGATTACAAAAGATAGCCATTTCGACAACCATTACATAACAAAATCCAAACCCTCCATGTTGCAGGCAGTTGCTGCCATAGATAGGAGCTGTTTATTGATCACAACCAGATATGAAAATATGCATCCTTTACACTAAACGATGTTGAATATCTAGCGTAGCAAGATGAAAGTCATCATTTATGCCACTTGGGGGAAAGAGCTCTGCCAGAACGTGGGAGGACGTACATTATCTAACATCCTACCTAACACGTAGCGGCTGAGAGCAACGAGCGGGAGGAGAATTACAACGCTTCTGCTCGTGAAACATTGTGCTTGAGAAGCAGAAGGGTGTGAATTTACTCCCACCTCATTTTAAGTGTCTAAATGAAGCATTGGTGTGAAGAGTACAGTGGTCCTGGGCACTCCCTCAGAGAGAGACGCAATGCAGATTTTAGGAGGGATAAATTGCTTTCTGCAGGCACCTCCCTCTCTCTCAACCACAGAAGACGTGCTTCACTTCTCACCTGGGAGGAATCCAGCTGCGGTGAGGGAGCAGGGTGGCAGAAACACTGCCTGAAGGGAAGATACTGGTAGTTGTTTGGGGCCACTCTTAAGAAAGGGAAGGGGGAAATCCTAAATGACTGGCTCAGGATTCCTCTCGTGGGGGGGACAGCCACAGCCACAGCCAGCAGCAGTCGGCGTGTGCAGCAGATCCTGTTCTCTCCAGCCCAGAGGTGTGCTCAGGAGGAAGGTTGTGCTGGGACAGTCCCTGTGTGATAAGAACCTCCTGTGATGCCAACCCCGAAGTGACGCTGACTTACACTAGGATGAAAATAGCTCTCACAGGTTTCACAGTAGTGAAAGGTCAGCCAGACTGGGATATCAGGGCCAACATATAAAGGAGCAGGCAAAATAGCAACTTTTCTCCCTATGTGCTGGAGCTCTGCTCTAAAGATAGGCTCCCGAACTATTTATTGGGACAATTGTGTGCCCACTCTGCCTAGGAACAGGTTTACTCCTAAATGCTGTCACCATTGGAATAGGTATTGGATGGTTTTGAGGAGCCCTGGGCTCAGGCCAGGATTGTACTGTGCTAACAGAGAATTTAAAATATAGCCCTGTCCCATATCCCCTGCCTTCCAGGAGCTTGCTTGCAGTGTGTTCCCTGTTAACACTTTCTATGAAAACTGGCCAGATCCTCTTCTCAAAACCCACAGGGCTCCTCGGTGCCAGCAGAGCTTACCTCCACGTGAGCTGCACAGATGGACAAGCTCGGTGCACCTCCTTGATGCCAACATGTGCAAAGGGGGAAGCCAGTTTTCACTTTCCCATCAGATGCTACTTTCCTGGGGGGCGGGGGGACACCCTGCAGGTACCCACTCCTTCCTCTGGCTACAGAAAGCCGCCACCAGCGGGGAGGAGGGAGAACAGAGAAGGGGCGGCTTCAAGGAGGATTTGGAAGGGTTCCGGTTCTTGCAAGGCCAGTACCACGCTGAAGAAAAAGGGTGTGTGGTTCGGTAAACCTGGCATGGCCATCAGTGCCAAGGTGACAGAGGGCATTTTCCTGGCGGTCAGCCTTGAGCTTGAGTGGGAGGGTGGGGGGTGTGCAGCGCCATGTCAAAGCAGTGGAGGTGAAAGTGCACACGGCTATGAACACATGTAGAAAGCCAGTCCCCAGGAGATGATCGATGGTTTTGGAGGTCTGAGGTGCTCCAAGTGAGTTGAGCTCACAATTGACAGAGCTTACAGTCCTATTGCCTGACCCACGCTCTCCTCTGCCCCTTCTTCCAAGAACCAGGCTTTGCAGTTCATAAGTATGAAAGAGCGCATCTGTGATGTGCTTTAGCACCTGGCCGTCCACCACTGCCCACGTACTCTTTTTAAAGTCCGGAAAAGATCATGTTAAACTTTTCAAAATACACATTTCTTTCCCCCAGTGAGAAAGGTCCACTAGGGACAAGTAGCCATAATATGGATAATCACCAGTAGCTGCGTGCCTCCCCTTCCTCCTCCTCTGCCCGTGAGCCTGCCCGCACCTTCCTGGCAACTGCACTGGCATCTGTGTTTTGGCCAGACCTGGTGCTTGCTTTGCTACGTCCAAACAGACGCTTGTGCTGCCGCAGCCGAGATCGCAGCACGCTGCAGCCCCGGGGCAGGGGCAGAGAGCAGTGAAGTGGCAGGGGCAGAAATGCCACGTAGGGGCTCAGCAACCTGCCGGCCACAGAGCCTGCTTCTTCCCTGCTGCCGTGGCGGAGGAAGCACCTGGGCTGGAGAAATGAGCCATTTAGCTACTGCCTAAGATCAAAATGAAGAGTGCCTTTTGGAAAACTGGCAAGCGTTAAGCAATGCCCGGGGCAGCTGGAGAAATAGAAGAGGATTTTGTGTTTTGTGCAGCAGTGTGAGAAAAGGGAGCGACCTTCCTCAAGGGCTGGGAGACAGAGGTTCAAAGATTTGCCTCCCAGTCTGTGCAACCAGTGAGACATCTGCTTGTGTAAGACCAGACTCCAGGAACGCCTTCCCGGGACACCACCAGGAGCTGCTCTGAGGACAGGAACGGGGACAGAGGTGGGAAGTGATCCCTTGGAGCACTGAGCACTGCTGCAGGCAGCCGTGTGGTACGGGCTCCTTTACAACTCATACCGAAAATCAGCAACATTTGCTGCTGTATTCCTCTGTGGGAAGCCTGTTTGTTCATGCCTCTGGTAATGAGGAACTGTCCTGTAATTTCAGGACTTGGTTTGTTGATGGCCAGTTTGTACTCAAATATTTGTGGGTCAGACTGTCCTTCAAGTTGAATAGTTTGTGTTTTTTGCTCCTGTCCCCCCATGGTGTTTATGGAGGGAAATTGTAAGCTGTCTCATCCTTTGCTTTGCTGAAATACTTCCCATCTTACAGGACGGGCTGTCCGTTCCCCATAATTTTCCTGGACATCTCTTCACAGCACCTGTTCCAGTTTGACGGCTTTCTGAAAATAGGGCTAACTGGAATTGCATACAGTAGTCCAGATGAAGTTTCTCCAGTGCCTTTTTTACAATGCTATTGGCATAATTTCCACCGCTTTTCCATCCAATTTGTACTACAGTGTTTGACTGTATTTATATAAGTTCATCTTTCAGGGATCTCTGCCTGTGATATCCATAACTTCTTGAGTACTGGCAACACCCTCCAGCTTTCTGCTGTTGACAGATTTCATCACACATCAGTCATGTTTCACAACACTCCTGTTTTTTTTTAATATCTAAACTGTCAGTAAAAATATTGAAAGCCCTAAGACTGGTCTTCGTGGAACCCCCTCATTCCAGCATGGCACCTTTCCAACATTACTTATCTTCTTCCCTTCAGGCAGTTCCTCACCCCTTTGCAATTTGCCTACTAATCTCCATCTTCTCCAGTTTGCCTTTTAATCACCTAAGTAGTGGCATAGAATCAAATGTTTTACTGAAGTCCAATAGGTGAGACCTACCATGCTTCCTCTGCCAAACAGATTGAGTTATCACATCTAAGAAAGATAATTGCTTAGTTTGGCATGATCTGGTTTTGAAAGACCCATCTTGCATCCTATCCTGTTTCCCAGCTACTCATTACATGCAATTTGTAATCATTCATTCCTCTAAAATTGTTCTAGAGGTCTAAATATGCAGTTGGCAGATATCTGGTGAGGACACGTTCCATACACTTTCTTGTAAATCAGATACAGGATTTTTGTGTGACAGCTCTAAATAATACACTGTGCCTACTTGTGCTTTCATCAGCTTTTAACACGGTCTATTTTTACCTCTTAATTTATCAGTCAGGTGAGTGCTTGTTCCTGAAGGTGTAAGCAGATTCACTGACCTTATTCAAGACAGGCTTTTTGTGTTTTCATGTATTTTATACTTCAGTACTCAGGTTGTACACTGAATGCTTTATGCCTTCAGGCTCTGGGGAGAACTGGTTGCAAAATTTGCAAGGAGTTGCTTGGCTGACTGTAGAATATAAAATTAGGGGGAGAGCGAAACAGACAGGGTAAATGTAGCGTTTCTCCTTGGAGTCACTCAGGTTCTTTGAGAGCTGCCGCGCTGCAGGAGCAACTCAATGTCAGGGGAACACAGGAATTTGTTTTCATCAGAGAGATGCTTTCCCTGCCAAGCTGGCAGCAGCTGTAGGTGAAGCCTTAACAGGGAAGCACTTTCATAGTCCCTGTGCTAGCATGGGAGTCCTCCACCAGTGACCGAGTGACAGAATAGTGACCTTCACCTTCTGATCCATTTCCATCTCCTTTCTGTCATCTCTCCTTTTTTTTTTTTTTTTTTTTTTTGCTTGTTTAGGGAACTCTTGTCATTTCAGAACTACAGTAATGTTCTTCACAGTGATCTTCACAAGCTCTCCAAACATCTCTTCTTTATTCTCTGGTTACCAAGATGCTGGATGGCAGCGAACACATGTATGCCTGAGGATTTGCACATTGCAAGGGCAGAATTCACAAGGTGAGAAAAACAAGTGTTGTGTAACGCTCAGTTTTCCAGCACAGCAAAGATAAGGTTTCCTTTAATCCTCAAGCTGTTTCCCACAGCCATCCTGAGGATCATCTCCACAGGCTGCTCTGCGTTATGGGAGATTCTGGAGGAAGTTCATTTCTAGCTTACGTCCTGCACCAAGCCTCCGTGGTTCATGGGCCTAACATCTGGTGAGCTTTCTACCAGTTAGCTGACCCGCGGTATTACACCCACCATGGGGAGAGGGGGGAGAGGTCCCCCGAGGTTAAGCATGTGACTTAACAACGCTGGTGGGGCACAGCCCAAGGGTTAGAGGGGACGCTGTTGGCCAGCCTGGTGATAGCGTTTGCACTCTTGCGAGTGATCCTGGTGTTGGAGGGTGTGTTTCCTAGTCATGTGAGGAAACAGCAAAGAAAATATCTATTTGCAAAGGTGAAGGGCGGGTCGGTGAGATGAGCACTGCAATTATTTGCTAGTGTGGGGCCCCCAATATTCTTTCCATACAGGCACTAATAAGCTGGGAAAAGATAGCCATGGCCCTGTGGTTTCAGAAATACCCCAAAACACTTACTGCCTCTTAAATGCTATTTCAAATTCCTTGCAAACAGGATAAAGTATCACTGCTATGGGTATTTATGGGATGGTTACGGCACAATAATTCATGTTTTGAAGGGTGCTGTCTACATGTCCTTGAGATACTGCTGTCATATATCCAGTCTAATCCACTTCCCATGCTGCCAGGTACATAAGGCGGATATCTGTCATCACCAACCGGTTCCATCCCAGACCAGTCCCCTGAAGATATTCAAGTTGATGACTTGCAATGTTGCTGCTTTGGTCATTATTGTGTTTCCTTGCGTTCCTTAGGGTCACCGTCTCTTCTTTCCTCTTCATGTTGAAGCAAGGCTTGTTGAAGGATCTGGCACTCTCAAAACATGGCCAAGGTCAATCTGTTTTCTCCACTGTACTGTTTGTACAGCTGTGGGTAATCACGCAGGCTCTGAAATATCAGCATTCCTTTTGCTCTCTGGCTGCTTTATGATCACTGTCCCCTGCAGGCATCCACACTGAAAGCACTTTGATTTCTGGGGAATAGACATGTTCTTCCAAGACTTCAACTTGTACAGGTGTAAGTGTAATGTATTTTTAATAACAGTAGCTCAAAAGAGCTTACAGGGAAGCTTAACGTTGATGCTGATGACTTCCATATGGGATGTATTCTTGTTATGGAAACAAAGAAAGGATTCTGCCCGTTTTGATATCATATTCTCAGACCAGTGAGTGGAGATGTGGATGTCATGTATCGGTATCCTCAGAAGTCTCCTGCTCCAAGCTTACTCCAGCTTGTGTATTACACTTACGTAGCCCGTGGTAAAGTTAGAAAACATTGATAAAGGCATTTAGCATTAAAAAGGCATTAGGATTAACGTTTCAGTTATTATAGTTTTCTAAATGAGTATTGATTCTCTGGGATTTGTTGATATAAATAGATTTTCCTGGAGGACAGGAAAATAAAAATTCATGATGACTTTTTAAAGGTGAGGTTATAAATGTGTATCAAGCCTTTATTAGTTTGCTCTCTGGGACCTTTGCACTGTGACAGAACTGTAAAATGTTCAGTCTGTAATGATCACAGCTCATTATGAATTCAGTTTTCCAGGTCGGAGCTGATCACACAGCAGAGCAGTCAGGGAGAGCAGGGCGAGAACTTTGGAGACACCTGGTAAAGTAACAGACTATGACCAGGTCACAGCATTGGCACATGTATGGTAGCTTCAGTGAGGAGGTTTTCAGTCTTACCATCCTCAGCATCTTCAAGCTCATCACCCATGACACAAAATTACATTCTTAGACTAATACTTCTTGACAAAGTCTTCTCCAGCTCATTTTCAATGGACAAAGGTCTGTAGCACTACTGTACTTCATCTACTTGTCTTTAATTCTTTGTTTTGATGCAGCTCTGTATAGGAACTGCATCAAAACCCTCCCCTGAGGCCCAGCATAAACCTTCTGGTTTCTGTCCCTGGACCAACACATCTTCATCTTTCTGCAGAGCACGAGAAAACTCAGGAGCCCCCTGTGGCACAGAGGCAGTGGATAAAGTCTGTTAGTGTGATGCCAAAACATTGTTCCTAGAGCACCTGGGTACAAATAGGCAGAACTAACCCTGTATTAGCATTTAAATAACAAGGCAAAACCTGGTCAGTACCAATCACTGTAACCTTGTGGAGCAGAAGAAACTTTGATGAAAGTATCAGGTAGGTGTGGAACGGTATAGACCTATGTGGGAAGACCACCAACACACTTTGAAGCAAAGGCTTCTTCAACGCAAATCTGTAACCGGTACCTTCTGCTCCTGACCTCTCGTAATACAGTTAGCATAACTAATGCCATTTTATAAGGCAAATGGCCGTTCTCTGTGACCAAGCTGGTCATGTATCTGCCCCCTTTCCTCTCCTTATCAGGCCTGTAGGGTTCTGTGCACCAGGCAGATTTCTTCTCCCCCTCCCTATCAGCCTCAAGGTTCCCGGATGCTGGGCAACTACTCCCCTCCTTTCCAGGCTTGAAGGTTCCAGACAGCTGGACAACCGGGTGGCGATGAGCCCATCACAGAAGAGGGAGGCATAGCAGTACACAGAGCACTGTCTATAAAACCAAGCAGTCACAAGTTCTAAGTGGGACTTGGACCACAAATGCTGCTGGCCACCAAAACCTATGATCCCCCAGTGGCCAGGGGTGCCTTCACCGTTGTCTGCTTCCTCCAAGGACTGAGTGAGTGACTTGTATTCTTTTACATGTTTCGACTCTGTATTGTGATTGTGATATTGATACTGCAAGCCAAGTATTAAGATTTGACCTGATCTGCGGGGGGTCCAGGTGATTAGGAACTGTTAGCTAACCTGTGCTACAAATGTTGTGCTATACTACTTATAAAATTGTGCTACACTGATTCTAATTATAAAAATCCTGTGCTATTCGGGACATGAAATTTTATGCTATGCTGATCATAAAATTCCATTAAAAAATAAAGCTTTAATTGTAACTACAACTTAGTGCCATCATCATTCTGCCCAGGATCCCCTTAGCGTTAGGTGACAAAACCCCTTTCAGATAAAATCTCTCCTGGCCCACCTGGGATTAAATCATCTAGAAGAAGTCCCATACAAATATCTGGTGCAAGTGTAGCTATTTTTGCAGCAAAGGAACCAGATTTATCTGGTATATTTACTCCGGTGTAAATATACCAAATAGCTCCGTCTCCAGTCAAATAAAAAGCCGCAGATGGCTCTTCAGCTCTGCGCTGTGGAAGGGGTCTACTAAGTGGAGCAGTCAACCCCAGAGAAAACGGAGTCTGACAAAGTCAAAGAAGGTCCCTGAGACCAGCAGTACCAGCAGAGCGCAAGACCAGGGGGACACTTGTTAATCTCCATTCTTTTTCCAATAATCACCATAGCCTCTACACATGCACCAGCAGCTAATGTTAGTGTTGCAGAAGCCAGAGGGTTTTGCATTGAAGCGTGTAGGAGGGATGGGTATTTAGTTTGTTTCTTTATCCCGCGGAACAAGGGAAGCTTCTTGTTGGGGTTTGGAGTCTGTCACTGGGAGTGGCTAATACGAGACGTGCACGATAGCTTATGGGAAGAAGGTTCCCCTAACCTGTCATTTCTTGTGTGGGTGTGTTTTGCCCTGGAGCAACCTTAACTGCTTTTTAACAGAACTTCTTGGTGGGAATTGTTAGGAAAGCATTTCTCTAACTACCTGAGCCTTGCCGTGTTTTTTTGGCCCTACCTATGCCACAGAATAAAATATTCTGTACATTGGGAATTCTCAAGACCAGATAGTCATCTCAATGGCACCCAATTTAAACGGAATTATTCCTGATTTACATTGGCATGAATGAGAGTTTTCCATATGTAATGTAATATTTTGCCTCTCTCAGATGTAGACACAAACACCATTCCCAGACTCCTTCTTATAGAGGGTTAACTGCAGATGAATCACATTAACTCTTTGGCTGAAAGCTATTACCTCCAAACTGAGCATTGCAGGGGACCAAGAGGGTGATGGAGAATATGTATTTGGCACTGCTTATCCGGGGATACTGAGGGGTGTAAGTATTGAAAAACATCTGAGACTCTTCAGGTTGGTAGCGCTCAGTTGAGAGACTTAGGTACATGTACAAAAAAAAAACCCAAATTCTGCTGTTAGGTGATCGGATTTACCATTTCTGATGAGAACTGCACCGTCAGGCTCCCTCACTTTTGTGACTCCCATAGCTGAAGGAAATGTTTTGGTTTTGCTTGGTTTGTAGCTCTTACTCCATCAGCATCTTTTCCTAAACTACAACAAACTATAACCTTAGCCCATACCTTTCCTTTGTCCTGCCACTATGGCAGAAAAGCCCAGCATTTCATCGAGTGGGCAAAATTGAAGCAGCTAGAAATATAAAGGATCGTATCACTTCAGTTACAATTTGCAAGGGGCTCAGGCGCAGTGAGGGACATGAGAGAGATGAGGGAGAAAGGTTAGTCTCTGCACTTCGCTTCTACTGCATTAAGGGTGTTGGTGTTGATGTAGATGCAGAATAAAGATATTCTCACCTTGAATTCCTCCAAAGCAATTCTTTCATGTGGTTGTCTCAGCAGAATAAAAACTTTATGAAATAGCCAGCACACCCACCCAGACATAAGCCAGGCACTAACTGTTCATGTTTAGAAACAAACTTTCCCCATGGGTACATTATTCATAGCCGGTCACTTGCCAGTTTTCCCTTGGAAGACATAAACTAAACATTAGGAATAAAGGCAATGCACAGTTGGGTCTTTTTTTTTTTTTTTTTTTCCCGGCTGGATGTTGCAGCAAACCTGTAGCTTCTCCCTGTCCTTCTCTTTGCCACTCCCTCATTTACAAGTCAGCGAAATCGATGGTGCATTCCTGAAGTCTTCCTGCTGTTCCACTCAGGCTGCACAGTGGTGTATCAACACTTGGGAGGATCCTGCCACTTCCAAGAGAAATCTCAAATTCAACCGGCTGAAAAACATTTGCAGCTTTCAAACATTATTCCAGGAAAAGAGGAAATCATCCTCCCCATCCATCCTGCCAAAAGACTACGGGCATCTCTGTTGCCTGAGAAACATAACAGGTTGTTGTTATAACAACTAGAGACCAGCTGACCTCCCGCTTCCTTTTCGTCAACCAGCTGCAAAAGTCCTCGGTCATGTAACAGTCTCAGATTGAACATCTGACCCCAGTTTATGCAATTCCCCTGTGACCATTTCGTAAGCTTTTTGTCACTTCACTTCACTCAATTGTTTGTTGAAAGCATTCACAGTTATATTGGCTAATGTGAACATTTCAGTATGACAGATAGCCCTATGGTTAAGCCCTCCATCTCCAAGGCAACCTCACAACCTTGCTCTACGAGAACGTCATGTCATGAGATAAAACAAAAACCAAAAGGATACGTGGAGATAATTCCAGCTCTAACTATCCGTAGTGCTATTGCTTTAGCAGGGACTTTAGGAGACATTCCCAGGCTGGTTATTTAAACATGGGAGGGCATTGCAAAGATAGCGTTTGTCTCTAAAGTTATACAAGCCATACGGGTCCATGAAGAGTACACTGTGAGCTCTGCCAGTAAACCCAGGGATCTTAAACAGTTTCCTAAGAACTATATTGAAATGACTGAGGGCATAAAGATACGGTGATTTCATGTGTCTGCCAAATCGCTTGGGTCCTACCTCTGTACAGCTCCCTTACTCGAAGCTGTAGGTGTTGAAGCAGCTTTACTGGCGTGGTCCTTGATTTGGACCTGCCACCACTCTGATGTCTGCTCTTCACGGTGTTCAGCTGAATCGGCATTAGACTTGGGCTTTTCCAGAGAAGAAAAGATTCATTCTCCGCTCCCTTGTGCATCATTTCAAGGTGGTCTCTGCTGACAATGCTGCAGCAGAGCAAAAACCTCACTGAAGAATATTGTGTAGGAGTGTTATTAAAGTAGGTCATTGCCCAAAGCGGCAGACTTCAGGGATAAAATGAATGAAGAAGTCCCTACCTCCTACAGCAGTTGTTTTCAGTCGGTTTGCCTGCTCAGAAAGGCACAGATCATATCTGGTCCACCTACTCATGCTCTGTCCTCACAACTGTGCATCTTAAAAAACAGTTTTTTCCCATATGAAAGCTGAATTACCGACCTTGTCTTAGGGTCTGGAGCACATCTGTATGCAACCCATATGCAACATCTCAGTGGGACCTTAAGTCTCTGAGAAAACCTCATTGGTTTGTTGTTAGTTTGTTTGGGTTTTTTGCCCTACCCTAAATCCTTGCACCTCCTTTCTGTTACCATTTACTCCCTGAAAATGTTGCTATTCCTCCTTCACACTTGTGCAGGTGCGGGTATCATTCTCTTCAGGCATAAAGAAAACATAACTGGAAGGGGAGGGAGAAAGGTATAATTATCAGCTAGAAGAAAGAGAAAGATCTTGCAAATAACCTCTTGCCAAAGAAGTTTAATACTGCCACATGGATGTCTCAGAAATGTCGAATGGATTGTCTCAGAAAAAAAAAAACAAAAAACCCCCAAAAAAAAAAAACACCAAACCAAACCGCCAAAACCAGTTCTTATTCTTGACAACATCCCAGGGAAGTCAAGCAAGCTATTGCGTATCTCAATCTCTCACTGAGTCCATCAGAAATCAGTGGAAGACTAAACCTTCACTCCCCACAATTGGCTGAAAATTCTCCACC
>NW_009649927.1:1091972-1093883 GCF_000708025.1 Charadrius vociferus
CACTCTTTCGACTGTCCTGTGACACTGACATAACCAAAACCACTCTGCTTTTTGTCCAAATAGCTGCTGAGAACAGGGAAATAGCAAAATTAAAGAAAAAAAAAATATCTATGTGTTTCCAAAAACGGTTTCGTATATCTTCTAAACCAAAAGGCTACTTAAATATGTGCAGTGACTACGTGGACACAAATCATTTCACCTCCTGATTTTGCTATACAGAAAGCAGAAAGCTCCCGTGCAGCTGGTAGGGCAGCAATCAAACTGTTGCACAACTTAATACACAGATCAGGCCTGAGGAAGTTCTGCTGGGATCCTCTTTGTACTGTGTTTTTCAAATGTGATTTGTGACAAGCTCAGTATTGTTTGTTCACCAAACCTAAAAACTCGCATTGTTACAGTGTTTCATGAAAGGCAGCTGCTTGGCAGGATGGGGCAAGATAGCCAACATCTGCTAAGCAAGCAAGGCCAGGCTGCAAGGTCGAGTTATGCTAAGATCATAAATTGTGAAAAGACTTGGAAGGAAGGGAAGGGGGGAGGCTCAGGAAGACGAGGAGTATGTGATAAGAGGAAGACATGGAGCCTTCATCCCTGCGACCACCAAAAAGCAAAGGAAGAAAGAGGACGACCCCCTAGCAACAAACCGTGCAGACGCAGAGTACACCACTAAGAGAAATGCTTATCCCGGAAGTAGAAGAGTATAAAACCAAAGACTTTTGTAACCTAGGTGCGCGCCGTCGGCGGAGGGAGACTCCCGGGCTGCCCAGCGCTGTTTTGCTTGCTGCCGCTTGCTAATAAATCCTTCAAATTTAATTGGCTCCGTCTCCTCACCTCACTTTGTGAGACTAACTTATAACATGATTAACATCTGTTTTCTTCGATTAAGAAATTGGAGGGAGGTTTTATGTTACGCTTCTAAATAATTTTGAACACTCCATGACAGAGTCATATGTTTGAGATATTTGGAAATACCAGGTTTTAGCAACTCCTGCTTGGCTGCCTAGAGACTGTTTAAAGCTCATTGTCAAAGCTTTATTCCTCTACTATCTGACTTAGGTGATTTATTGTCCTCCTGAATCTGTTGACAGATTCACCTGGTGCTGAAGTTTACTAATAGCTGTATTTGTTTATTTGTTAAACACAAAGGCCTGAGCCAGAGCTGGTGCCCCTGCTGTACGGCTGGGCTCGGCTAATGTGGGACTCCAAAGCGTTCGCATCTCACAGCTGGGCTTATCTGGTTTCTAGTAAGGTGCAAGTTCCACCCAAAATTTTTTCCCTAGTCAGGATGTTTATAATCACTCCTGAAGGCTCTTGCCCTCTGTCAAATCGGATTGACCAATTGACCAACAGATTAAAAAATTATTAAGGGTGGGGAGGAAGGACAGACACACACGCACACCCACACACAAAGGCTGTGAGCGCTCCGCCTTTGTGCTCATATGGGCTTTGTTTCCTTGGGAATTCAGCTACTAAAAGAGGTAACAGCTGTGACAAGAAACGAAATCTAGCACCAGAGCAACAAGACGGATGATTTGCAAGCCTTTTGGTTCGGGGATTTGCAACACCCATCCCTTTTTTTAAGACGTGTTAGAGGAACACATCAGAATGTATGTGTAGGAAGGAAACGCATGAATAACCTAGTGGGGCAAGCAGACTTTTTGTAGCTCATCACCGTAAGAACTGAAGTGTCATCAAGTGCCCTCTGTGCAGGGAGATATCGACAGTGCGTGTCCATCTCCTTTGTGCCCAATCCTGTGATGTCTCCTGCGAACACTCACACCAAATCCCTAGCAGGGGAAAACACTGTTTTTACCAGGCCTGAAAAAACGTAGGATGCAAATAACCCGATTTCAGGAATTAGCATTCCCAAACCAGGTCGTATTACCAATCCACAGTCTCCTCATGCCCCTCTTT
>NW_009649927.1:1093951-1094656 GCF_000708025.1 Charadrius vociferus
TTCTTTTCCAGGTATCAGGGGGCTTCACGATCGGATCATTTCCGTGTACAGTTAGCGTCTCCAGTTTCCAGGTCCTGACTCACTGCCCGTTAGCATCCCATCCCCTCCGGCCCCTTCCACCCACTGCACCTCCTGGCCGGGTGCTGCGGGGCCCTCTCCCCGCTGGACACTAAGGGCAGTACTGCCCCGCTCCGTGATGGCTACTCCGGGCTCCGATTCATCCCTCGCGTGGAAGGAAGGCGCCATGGTCCTGATACGCCAGGGGAGAAAAGGGCAGTAAGGAGACAGAGAGCAGGGAAAGGGCCTGACAGGGATGGGAGGGGGGTGAGAGGACAGGCGACATGACAGCCGCTTTCTGCCGGTCCAAGCTGAGGAAAGTCGATGTCGATGCCGCCGCTTCGCCACCGCCCTCCCCCCCCAGCTCAGGTTGTCAGCGGGGGCGGAGGGCAGGTAACACCGACGCTTCCCCTCCGGCCCCAGCTCCGCCACCCGGCCACGCTCTGACAGCGCCGCCCCCCCTGCCCCAGCACTACGTGTCCCGTCGTGCCGCGGGCGCGGGAGGCCCCACGGCGGGGTGGCAGCAGGGCTGCCCATAGAGCCGCCTGCTCGGAAGGTCCAAGCGGCCCTCGGCGCTACCCGATTTCGCGGGCAGCAAGGCCCGATATCACCCTCCGCGCCGCCACAGCTCCACACCGCACCTCCCAT
>NW_009649927.1:1095125-1121250 GCF_000708025.1 Charadrius vociferus
GAGGGGAGGGGGCGGAGGTGCGAGCCTCTGCCGCGAATCGCTGGTTACTTCGGCTGTGTCACTAAACTCTGCCCTGGCACTGAAAGGGACCATTTCTTCAGAGGCGCTGTTGCCCTGCCCTCTCGCTTGGGCTTTGCAGATACATCTGTGAATGTAGTTTTAGAAATTTTCGTCCTTGGTAGTGAAAAAGCGGTTGGTACAGCTCGAAGCCGCGTGTACATTGGGCCTGTGAAGCGCTTGCAGCGGTCATTGGCTTTCAGTAACTCAGCGCTCGCTTTGCAGCCTGTGTCTTGGTTTAGCCTCGGCAGTCACACAGACCTCCCTTCGGCCAGAAAGCAGGCCCTGCTGCAAGGAAGCTGGCTTTTTTTTTTAAATTATTTTTCATTTTTTAAAATTAAGGCTAAATTATAGTCAGTGGTTTCCTGATACTCAAGTTGTTGGTTGTTCAGTGGAACTTCTCTCTCGGTTTCTCACCCACTCTCCCCTACCTCCCCTACCACTTCAGGAGGGCCTGTTTTTTCCTGTAAGTCATTACGATGTTCCCAACTTTTGGAATACTGCAGAGAGTTTAATTCTCTGCACTATTTCAGGGGTTATGTTTGTAATGTTTTCAACTGCTACAGGAAAAACAAAACCCTGAACTCATGTCCTAACAGAAGAGAAGGAAAAAATGATTTTCAGTTTCCTCTTTTAGAAAGTAACTACGCCCACTTCTGGTTTTGGTTTTGGATAATAAACAATTAAACGGAAACATTTTAAAATCTAGTGTTCATCTGTAACTTTTAAGTAGCTTCCTTTTGTTCTTTTAAGGAAATTGAGAGAACTCCACATATTCAAAAAGGTATGCTTGTATGTAAGAGTTTGCCAAATTTTGGCCTCTGTTAGGAACACAAAATGTACAGCTGTCACAAAAAGGAGGTGGTGAGAGGGAGGGATAGTTAAAATGTGAATGACACAATGAGTCACTCCTAGGTGAAGGAAGGACAAAAGGAAGAAACAGTGCAAAGTGTAAATCAGTAGTAAAACACAGTCCAAAAGAGATGCATTCTGGGTTAGGCCTTGACATGAGAAGCTAAGGAAGAAGCTTGTAAAGCTAGTTGAAGGGAACACCTATATCAGGATGAAAAGAGAAGAAGCTGGTTAATGGGCAGAGTGAAAGGACCTGAGGTGCTACATTGCAGGAGATAAATCCGCATACCTGGATAATGGCAGTCTATTTATCTTATGCCTTGCTTCTTTTTCTGATTACTGGAGACGCATGACATAAATAATTACAGTAATGAAAAGCTTGTGGTTTTAATGACTCCTATCAAGCTGTAGGCCCTTGCTTACACAAGGATTTCCATGCAGCCGTTCCCTTACAGAAAAGAAACATAAAAGGGTGTGAAGACCTTACCAAAACCAAACAAACAAAAAAAGACTTAGGATCCTGCCACACTCATCCATTGAAATTGGTAAGATTTTTTTTCTAATTTTCACTGGGAATGTGGAGGAAGAAGTAGCATGCTAACATGAAGATGACATCAGTTGGTAATAAGGTTCATTCAGTTACCTCTATACTGTAAAATATGGCTACAGTCAGGAATGCTCTGAAGACAGCATTCTGATGCTGCTTGTGCTCTGGCAAAACTACTTTATTTTTAAATATATTTTTGTGTGTGTATCTTCTATTAATAGGATCGGGTGGGTTCAGAAAACGAAAGCATGACAATTTTCCACATGGTCAAAGAAGAGAGGAAAAAGAGAATGTTAATCCGTCTTCAGCTCTGATGACATCTTTTAAATGTAAGTAAGCACTTGGAAAGCCAGATTATGAAAGTATGGTATAGAAATTGCTAGGAAATTACTCGTATTTAGTGATGGAATAAACCGGCTTTCTCTGAGGGAGAAACTAGAAACTAGTTGGACTCCATGCTGCATATGTTTAGAGCTTGGTGTTTCGCTTTTTGTGCAATAAAGTCTCAAGAATGGGATTTCACATAGCTCAACCTCACTCATGACTTGCTCCCTTTTTCATCCTACCTGCTGTTCCCCCTCCGCACCCTGCCTGTGCCGAACCTGATGCCAAGCAAACTGCGTAAGTGTTCAGCCAGACAAAAGGTGACTGGACCCTTTGGTGGCAGAAAACTGTAAGATCTGCAGAGGTGTAATGCAAAATGAACTTTCTCATTAGACAAGTCCTAACAAGGCAAAGTTGAGTTTCAAAAATGAGAATCCTTGACAGAAGGAAGGAGATGTGGTACAGGGAACAGATTAATTCTTGGTGTAAAATTTTCCCCATGCGCCCTATTTTTTATGAAGCTAAGGAGGATTAAGAAGTAAGAGCTGGATGGCTGTTGTAGGTGGTCACTTCAATATCGTATAATTTCCTTGCTTTCTTTAACAGATATTTCTTTTTTTCTCCTGTGTAAATCAGCTTGGCAGATAATTAAATTTGACCTCTGAACTTCTATATTGAATAACATACATATACTTGCACTTGAATTGAGTAGTGTAACTGTACTTTCAACTTTAATTTTTCACCCTCAAGCATATCATAAGGTTGCCATTAATTCAAATTCAAACCAACACTTGTTTTCCTCCTTTCCCATGAGGTCCAGTCAGCAGCATTTGGTTAATTTCAGAAAGGGTGTAAGTGACACGGTTTATTATGCTTTTTCAAGATCCACTCTTTGTATTGCACTACTGCTTATAAGCTCCACGTGAAGACATTGGTGGTCTTTGTCTCCATGTCAGGCACAAGTGTTAAGAAAAGGTGTGCTCCAGATGACTTACGACTGAGCAAACCATGTAAGGTGAACCGTAGTGGCACATTATTTCTGTGTATGTTGCCTGAATCTAAACAACTTAATGTGTAAAATTAAATGGGTATACACATTTTGTCTTTTTCATCTCTTTGGAAAAATGTTGTACTTGAATTGACATAGTTGTCTGATGGCACCAAAAATTTCTAAAAAATTAATGTGTTCTATGATGGTAATCAAAATCAAACAGTATTCAATTACATCTTTTTTTGCTTAATACATTTTAAATATAACAGCTCAGTGATACAGAAAGTGGATAGTATCTTGGTTTGTGAGGTTAAGATTGATTGTGTCATTTTTAATGGTCTGATTCTGCACCACCAAAATCAATAGAGTGTGAGTCTGCTTTCAGTGATAGATTAGATGGTAAAGTGAAATATGTGGAGGAAAGGGCTGTGTGGTCTCGATGTGTTAGCCTGGAGAATCCCTCAAGTAGTAATCCTTAGCAATTGTAGACAACAATACAGTAGGTTTTCTTACATCCTTTTAGGCTGAAGATGACTGTATTCGGCTGTGTTTTACTTCAGGTGACAACACTTCCTAGTAGTCTCTAACAGGTTTAAAATCTAACATAGAAGTCTAAAAGCCACAACTATCCAGAAGAGATCAGGGGCATTGCTAGTATTGTAGATCTTCAGAATAGTGAATTTCCTGGTAGATTGGTAAATGGTCATTGGAAATGTCATATATGGCATCGTATGAAGAAAAGTACCAGTCACCCCCCTCAAGCTCCTGTCACTATGATCTGAGGGAAAATTTCTTCTTGATGATAATTCAGTGGTGGACTTGACTCTCAGAATTTGGAAGAGACACACCAGTCAGACATGTGAAGGACTTAAAAGATCAGTAGGAACATTTGGGACCTATCGTAGGGTTTCAGAAGAGGATTGAGGAGAACAGAATAAAATTAGAGGAACCAAGTTTTTATCAAGATGATGAGAAATACAGTTACTTTTGTAGCTTCATCTAAACTTTGCTTGCCATCAAACTGCTATGCTTTTCTAAAGGATATTCGCTTGTCAGACCATTTAAAAATGTGACCTCTGCTCGTTTTCACCTGCTTTTCACACAGACATTTTAACACCTCAGACAGTTATGCAGGAAATGTGTTAGATGTTTTCTAAGTATTTATTAATTGTTTATTTAGCGGAATAATGGTCTATAAAATGATAATGGTATCTGTGACACATTCATGTTTGACTGTGATAACCAGATACACATCCTCTCCTCTGTGTTCATTGTAGTTAGAATTTACATCAGTATGTCAGAAATCTTATTTTAAGTAATTGACCTCACTTTGCTTTGGTACTTCTAGTTCTTAGGGGTGTTAAAATACTTGACTTTCAGGCAGGTCTAGTTGGGATGTGAAACGCAGCCTTTCTTTTTACTAATTGGTGCATTTTTAACAGTGTATGTGCTTTAGTCAGGTCACTTTATTTTTGTTTGTTTGTTTCATTTTAGAGACCGTTGAATCTTATTTACTAATGATTGTAGGGTTTTATTTTTTAATTTATCTTGCTGAATTTGGGTGAAATTTTAACTCAGTTTCCTGAAGAGCAGTGTTGCAGAATAGATTTTACTAGTTAAAACAAGTATTTTACCTTTAAAGTGTTTGAGCTGCCTTAAATCAGGGTCGATGTATATTTAAATCTGATTTATTAAATAAAAAAAAAGTATTAATGATGAATTTTGCAGCTCTGGCAGGTGGCAGGCAGTGGTGGCCTCTGCAGCCGTTCCCCACGCAGGAGCAGTTGCGCTGCCCATCTTGGGAAAAGGCGCTCTGGGGAAAAGGCTGGTGGGGCTGGGGCCCACAGGCAGTTTCTGTAGCACAGGCTCTCTGCTCTTCCCCTGTGCTGTATACATGTGATAACCATGCTTGTTACTGTCATGATTGACTCTGCAGCATTTCAGCTGGAGCTTGACACCAGGCATGATAAATATGAACGGCTTGTGAAGCTCAGTCGTGATATAACTATCGAAAGCAAAAGAACGATTTTTCTGCTCCACAGGTTTACCAGGTGAGTTACATTGAGCATGAAAGTGTTCACAGAAACATAGAAGCTTCCTTGCAGTGTACGCTGTATTTGAGATTAATAGCTGCAATGTTCTGTTGAGAGGAATTTAATTAACTTCCCATAAACATCCTTTAGGATGGATGTGCGCTAATGAATGCAGGCTCCAGTTAGAGAATTGAAAGGTGCTGGTTCAGCTTTCTCCGTTGATTTTATTGGCATACTAAAAAGGATCAGAGTAGCAGAGTATAACAGCGTATGAGAGCTTTCTAGCTTCCAGCAAGCTGGGAGAAGAGCGTGCACCCTTCCTGCAGGTTAGTTGCCTCTGCAGTTACTTCCCCATTTTGTTTTTTGCAGCTCCACCCTAGATCATCAATGCAAAGAGGAGGTGACTTGGGTTCTATTTACTTCAATACATGTTGCAATCTAAGAGGCTTTTGTGTGAAGTTTTCAGCTTCTACATGTTTTGCATTCTCATGGGCCTTCAAGCAGTCTTTGGAAGCCACAGACAAACTAGAATAATAACAGGAAAATTTGAAGCTTTGCGTAGCCTGTTGTATAAAATATTTACTGTATGTGTCAAACATTGGTCTTTTATGTTACAGTTATGACAGCTCTCCCTGTTCCTTTTCCCAGATTTATTTTTTGTTACCTATCAATGCATTTCTGCTGTAGTAGTAACTATTTATAGTTACTGTAGTAGTAACAGTTATAAATAGGGATAATGAAGTTGCCCTCTTTTTAACTTGGTTGTCTTCTGTGAAGAGGCATTGTGGTAATTCTAGTAAGTGCTACAGCCTTGACTGTAAATAGCTACTCCCACTGCAGGGGCTAGAAATGCTGGGAACTGGTAGGGGAAAGAACAACAACAAAAGAACTCCTCTTTACTCCAAATTTTAGATTCCTGTTTTGTAAGATATTCCTGGTTTTGTGAGAGTGGAAGCTTTCCATGCTGTATTTTTATTTCCTTCTCCTTTGCTTTTCACTATTATTGTGGCTTTACTTTCAGAAATCTGTTGTTTTTTTTTTTTAAATGTTTTCTCAAGACCAGTCTATCAGTACTTCCTTAAATAGACTATAAACTAATATACCATATAGATTATTTGTGAATGGGGGAGGGGGAAGTTTAAAGGACATTAGATAAACTAAACTTTAAATGCCGAGCATATATTGTGGTTGTGAATGAGATATTTCAGCTGTTCCCGAATAGCACAGTCTATAATTACTTCCTAAAAAAAAAAAAAAATCACATGTAGAAGTAAATCAGGTATTGTATTATGCAATACTGTAATGTATTGCAAAATGTTGATTTTTTTTTTTTTTAAGAGGTTGAAGGACTTCTGCAAATACTTTTTTGAAGCCTTTGCAGGTGTTTCTCATTGTTCTTACTTAAGCGATAATTTCAAATCTGCTCTGGAATAAATATCATGCTACCAGAACTGTGTTTGGCTGGTTGATTATTTGTGGCAAGAATCTTCAGAATTTCAGAATCTGCAGAAGGTATCAATGAAAGTCAAACTGTTTCTCATTCCGCTATTGGTTTTGTCTTTTCCTGAAGCAGTTGAAAATGTATTGATTAGTAAAAGGAAATGTGTAATATTTTGTAACTCTTTGCTTATATTCTGAGAGCTGCTTTTTCAGTTTGTGTTTTATAATTGCAGTGCTCCCAATGGGGAAGAAATACTAAATGAATCTGAAATCAAGCTAGATGCTGTCCGACGGAAGATTAAGCAGGTTGCACAAGAACTGATCGGAGAAGACATGTATCAGTTCCACAGAGCTATATCTCCAGGTAAATTATTTTAAATAAAGAAAGTATAATATTTTGCACTAAGCTTGGTTTCTTTTTATATAGCAGTGGTTCCTCTTTATGCTGCAGGTCTGAATTGGTCACGCTTCTATGATTATAAATCAGGACTCAGATTAATCTTTGTTGTTAGCAAAGTTAGCTCTGGTATTAGAGAGGCTATTGCCCTACAGTTGTCTTATCATTGCAGTTAAATGAAGACTTAAATGGGAGACTACAACTGGAAAAATTTGGACCTTGACCTAAGTTGGGATTGGTTCTAATGAATGTACTAGCTGGTCCTGTCTGGCTGAGAGGAGTATATGCAACACAGTCGTTTACCCCACCTGAAGGGTTATAATTTCTGAGAGGAGAGTGGGAGTGACTATCTTGTGAAATGGTCCTGTTTTGAGTAGATGAAGTTCATGAATTAAAATGCTTAGATTAGCATTTTCTTTCTTGTAAAGACTCAGAATATACTTCTGCCTCTGTGTTACAAGCATTAAATCACTTTATGTCAGTCACATCTTTTTCTGCTCCTCTTTGTAAATAGCAGTCTTTTATAACATCCTTGAGATACGAAATCCCAGTGCTTTCATGACTCTTGCTGTCAAATCATATTTCTTTGCTGAATCTTTGCTGGCAATCTGAATCTTACCTAAATTGTTACGCCTCATTTGTGGCAACAGATGAGTAAAATATATAACTGCTTCTTTGACATCTTGCTCATGGTAGAAAAGTGTCTTGTGTTTATCAATCTTGTTTTAAATATATTTGAATCCTCTGTATCTTTCCTTGTTCAGGCAAGACTTCTTCAGCTGAGGAGAGCTGAAGATTTGCCCTGAATGATTTAATTGTTTAAAAATGTCCACAGGATTGATTTGATAAACTAGCTGCAAATACATCTATGTAATTCACAAGACAAACAGTGCACAGGTTAACTTGTACTTACGTCTCGCACAAACTTAAGTTGGTTAAGAGTGAGACAGCTTTTAAGTGAAAGCTTAGTTTGGCAATTCTGAACCAGAAGCAGCTTGCCATGCTAGTCTTCAGTGGCTCTACTTCAATTCCACAGTCCTCTTACCTGTGGTACATTGGGTTGTTTAAATATAAGTAGTTATTCTTAGAAGGGCCACGTACAAGCTGTGTGTGTCTTGTTGCTATTTATAGCTTAGTACTGTAATGAGGCAATGAAAAGAAAGAGGTAATTCAAAACTCCAACACTACAGATGACCTCGAACTGCTAACAATACTACTCCAAATGTATTATGAGTGTCTTGACATGCTGAAAATGTGTTTGGATTGTCATTTGATGTACTGCTTATAAATTTTTGAAAGCTTCATGGAAACTTGTAAACCTTGTTTGAATAACCCATGAAGTTTCTAGTCCCGTGTGACTCGTGTAACGCTATCTGTAGAACAAGAGCATTTGAGGTCTTCTACCTCATGAATCTTCGTGAGAACTCAGGATACAAGCTGTCAGCCTTGCCTTTGAGCAAAATTGTTACAGGGTAACCAGTTACCCTGAATCAGCTGCTACACATGAGTTGTCTTTATTTTCTTAGTATGTGGCTTTGTGTGGGTAAATTCAAACAGGCATACCTACCTCTTCTTGCTGAGGGGCAGCTTGCCTGAAATTAGCCTGCATTCATCTCAGGTGTAATAGGGTACGCCTACATAGCAGACATATGGAAACTTAACATGTGGTAACTTCTGTATGTACCCGTGCCTTATAAAGCAAGTGAGCAAACCTGACACTACATTTCTACTTCCATATTCTCTCCTCTGAGTGAAAAGAAAATAGTAGTTTTGGTTTTTAAAAAATACATCTTTTTCAACCTGAAAAGTTAAGATATTTATGTGAAAGATATATGAACTTAAGGTGGCCATAGCAACCTGAAAGTAAAGAAATTAATGAAAAAAAATTTGTTCAGGTTTGCTTTGTGTATTTGGCAAATACTCATACGCAGTCGGCTACACTGATTCTCCTGCATAATCAATTTCTGACTTGCATAAAGATGCCTATTAATATCAAAATGGACTGGAATAAACTCTTTAGAAAACAACTGAAAATATGCTATCAGAAACAATTCAGCATTTCTAAAACATTTTCTCAGTGTTTTTAATCTCAGCCTCTTAAAATGACTAAGGTGTATTTGTCCATTGTGGAGCGGGCCAAATTACTGTAGACCTCTCATAGAGGAAGTTATAGGCCTGCTGCATGCGTATGATGACTCAGTGCCTTCACAGCTGCAAAGCTTTTATATGTACAACAGCACATCCCTAACACTTGCACGGCACTTCTAGTGGAGTGACATTGTCATAGAATTAAAGAATTTTCTTACTACAGACTTAAGACAACTGAAGAGAATGAATCTTACTGACCTCTCTAGGTAAAAAGAAAGGAAGGCGAAGAGGTATTAGTATGCTAAATAATAAGGAGGAGAAACAGACTCTGCTGTCCATCTTTCTAGTAATCAGGTGTGAAGTTTCTCGAACAAATGGCTGAACTTTGCAGTTTGGGACAGAACTAAAGGATAGAAATATGCAGGCCTCCCCATTGCATTTCTGGAACCCTCGTTTGTTGCTCTGGATTGGAGTGGGATTGTTTGGAGTTAGAACTGGGAACAGCTGTACTTTTACCTTTTCCTCTCATCAGGTGACATGAGCCAGTGGCAAGGCTGTGGAATCTCCTCAGTTGTGAAATACTGCCTGGCCCTGAGATCTCCCCATTGTTTCTGTAATTAAGTAGTTCTTGCCTCATTAAGAAGACCGTTCATAAAATCCAACTGAAATAAGTTGCCTTCATTCCATTTCTGTAGGACATCCCCAGTGTCTACTTAAATTCTGGCTCTTCTACATGGTGCTCCTCTGTGAGGAGAGTTTGTTCCAGCCGGTGTCCATCAGGCATGCTTTATAAGGGCGCATGTTAGAATATATGTGTGTGTCACTGAGAAGACACGGAATGTTTTTGGGCATATGACGAGTATGAAATGCAAACTGTAACTCTGAGCTTTACTCTTACCTTGTTCATTAAATCTTCTGCTCTTCAGTTAGTCGTTGGGATGGCAAAAAAGGAATATGCAGGCTTAAAGACTTGTAGATCTTGATTGTGTTGAATGTAGGATCGAGGAGGTGATGGAGATGTGAAGACGCCTGTCAACTGGGCTATGAAGCTGAGATAGAAAACCTAGAGATATGAAGAATAAGGGGACAGTTAGATAAAGAGCAACCGTGAGAGCAAATACTTTATCCTCCCTGCCCCCCACTGTTTATGAAGAACTGTAACTGGGAGGGAAAACCAGTGATAAGTTTTAAGAATGTTGCTTTTGGTTTTGTTTTTAAGTTTAGTGTTCTTTAATTGTGCTTTGCTTTTTTCATACTGGAAAAAACGTGCATGCCTTTTGGAAAATAAATGTAGCTAGGAAAAGTGCTAGATCTTTTGTCTTTTATGTATTTCCTAGAGCTGTAAGTCTTGACCTTCCTTTCACCTAGTTTTCACTTCTGATTTTGTATTTTAAAGAAATTCTGGAGAACTAGTTAAAAAGCTTTTTATGAACAAAACCATTGCCATTAAACTGCTTTTTTTTTTCTTCAAAAAAGAATAAAGAAACGCCTGTGTCCCATATCTCAAAAGCAGCATGTCCAATTAACCTCAAACTTCCTAAAAATATTCTCCTTTGTCTTGAAACCAAACATGAAACATCCTCCTGTTCCCCACCCTACCTCTCTCAGAAGGAGTAAAAGGGAACTGGTCTTATACTGGAAACCATCATAGCAGCCATAACTGGGCAATCATAACTGTCTGCATAATAAAGCTGCCTAATACATATTTTATTCAGTATAATAACTGTTAGCCTATAAATAGCACAGTGCTATGAGTATAATGCTTGGGAATATTGTTTGCCACTTGTAATTGTTAAATGCTTTTTTTGGGGTTACTCCAAGCAGTTGTTCTTTTGACTTGAAGATAAAACAATTCTGGCAGAGCACTAAAGGAGTTTCATGCTTTCCCTCATTAAGAATAGTGCTAATGGCACGCAGGACGTTTCCCCAAAGGACACTTGCATGAGCTCAAACACTGAGTATAGCACTAATTGAACAACAACAAAAACTGATGACTGTTTTCTACACATTTCTTAACAGTACAGATTGTCCCAGGGGATGATTAAACAAGCAAACAAAGAGATACTGAAATAATGAAGTCTTTTTTTAATGTAGAGCTCTCCATTTGTTGTTTTAGAATGTTCTGCTTTGTTGATATTTTTAAAGCTTTACTATTTGTAATATAGAATTCCTGCTCCTTTGCCCCACTTTGCAATGTATACCTTATATATCCTGTGAGGAAACGTGTACTGTTTCTTTAAAATTGTGAGACACTGTGCAAGAAAAGGGCTGAAAAAGATTGTATGGATTTATGAAGGGGAGGAAGAAATATTTGGGGATTTTATATATATATATGTGTGTGTGTGTGTGTTTGGGTATTTTATATATATATAAAAAAACCTTTAAAATACTAAGGAAAATATCAATAGTATACAGGAAAGACCTGTATGAGCCTTGAAGATATGAAAAAGGGTGCTTGGCAACCAATGTTAGGATTTATGCAATTATTCTAAGCATGTTCTAAATCTACTCTGCATAAATGTAAAATATGTGTAATGCAGAGGGAGACTAAAAGTTGTGTGATATGTTGGCATTGTGCGGGATTGAATGGAGTACCTTTTTAACATGATTTTATTAAATGAAATCTCTAGCTATTTGAAGACTTACTAATTTTTTTTTTCCTTAACAATAAGGGCGTGTGAGAGAACTGTAAGGCTTTTGAGGTGTTAAATTATTTTCTATAGGGCAGCTGACTGCAAAACCTCTTGGAGTGATGGTTTTAACTACGTGCTGATATTTTTACAATGAGGTCATGAGATTCTGCTGGGAGCAAATATAGGTGTGGTATTATCTGCACAGCTGATAGCTGTACATAAGACAAAATATGGAATGAGGAACCCATAATTCTTCTGGGGCTTCTTCAGTAGGGTAGTGTAGAGTGATGATAGTAGATGCAAGCAGAGCGTTGTTGGCTGACCTTTCTGTTTGCTGTATGCCTGTGCTAGCAGCAGTGGCGAGTGCCGTGGTGTGCGCAGAGGAGCTTGTTAGCTCTTTATCATGTCTGCACTTGCTCTCAATAGGATTAGATGACGAGGCTGTAAAGTGTCAGCACCTTGTCAAAACTGTTGCTCTGTGACTGCTTCTGCTGATGATGATGCGGGAAATTCTGTGTAAAAGTTCAGCATTGACGCAGTCTAACACATAATTTGTCTTGTGCAGGCATTATTTGTGTTCTGAGAGAATGATATAATGGAGCTTATTTCTGTCTCCTGCCTTACGCCATTTAGAGTCCCTTTAGGTGTGCAATCATACTGCAACAAACTGCATTGCTGGATTGGACAAAGTCAGTTTCTGCGTGCATGAGAAGGAAATACTTTAATTGTGCTAGAACACTGTTTTTTAACTGCGGTGTGTAGGAGCGCCGGACATGATGCTGTAAGAAATGCTGTGGAGATGAGTGAGGTGCATCCAAGCAGGCCAGATTTAGATTACTGATTATTTAAGTCATATTGTTTCTTTTGGCATTGTATGAAGGATTCACGTTAGAACACAAACTAAAGGAACTATGCAGGTAATGATTTCTGTTTTACCTGTTTTTTTGTTCTTAACTTTTTCATAATACGGAAAGAACATCTCATACTCAAGCTGTGCTAGCTACCTTTGTATTTGTAAACACCTATGTATTTCTGAAATAATACCAAGGAAAAGAACTATTCTGCACGTCAGGAACAGTAGAAGTAGGACACTTTTTTCTTCTTAAGAAAGTTTAAAAACTGTAATAAAAATAGGTGGCATATTTAATCGTAGGTTGGCGATACAAAGGAAAAGCTTTTTACTGCATGAGGAAGGTGTCATGAATTGTAAACGTCTCACCCAGGAAAGAACTTCAATACACCTAAAGCTTGAAAGGAAAGCTATCCGTGAAGGAAGCAATCAGGTTTCTGCAAGATGGTGGGAAAACAAAATAACACAGGAACAGGATGTAACTGAAGAATTAAAGTTCATCTCTTTGCCATTGTGGGTGAGAGGTAAAATGCCAGAAATGGAAACAAAGTTTCCTGATTATACTGGAAAATTAATGTGATTTGCAGTGAATAAGCTAATATTTATCAGACCTGATTTTGTTAATTTCTTTGTTTCTCTGTTTTGTTAATTTCTCTCTTTCTCTGATGTTCTCACATCACCAAGTGTGCTGACAAACTTTGTGAAACTGATTTTTTCTCACCTTGCAAGTTGCTTATTTGAAAATTGATACCTTCAGCTTGTTCCATTTTACTACCTTTTGGTTATTTCTGGTTCATGCCTTTTTTCTGGGTTCTTATAGGGAAAATGAAAAATCAGAAACTGCAAAGCCTTTCACTTTTTACTTTGTGCTTCAGGGTTTGTATATCCATACGCAAAAACTTAAAACAAACCTGGGAAAATGAACGTGACCAGTTCAGATGACCAAACAGGGCACGCGCTATGTGAGCATTGGTTATCAGCTGATCCCTGAGTAAGCCATTGAGTTTAGCATAAGCCATAAATTCAGTAGGAGGCAGTGAGGGCAGCATAAGTCCATAAGAGAAGCTATATACAGTCTTGTAAAGATGCTTGCTGTGGATCGGGCCAAACAAAGATTGTCCTTTCCTAGTTCTAACTCAAGACCTAACTGTCCTAAAGTCCTGCAGTACTATTGTGGCAAATACTGCAGTTATTTACGTGACAATATGAAACTAGTGACATTATTTGTCTTTTAATTCAGTTTCACAGCTAGCAAATGGGGGAGACCTTGTGCTCTGGCTCAGGAATTTTTTTCAACCCTGCAGCTGTTAACATCAGTCATTCACAGACCAGAGCTCTCCAAGCCCTTACAGGAACCGAGTGCAGGTGGAACATTAGAAAAGACCAAGAAAAAGCTATGAACCTTTTTTGTTTGTTTGCTTAAAATCACAAAGGAGAGCGTGTCAGAGAGGAACACCGTTCCAGGAAACAACTGTGTAGCACATGGTGATTAGGTTTTTGTTTTGCAGCCACGTGGTGAGAAATAGGCGTTGGTGAGTGCTGATGTACCTTTTTTACCATCTCACCAGATCTGTATTTATGAGGATAAATGGCCACCACTAGTACTTCTGATATGCTAGTGAGTTGGGGCTGTTGCATGGAAACAACATCATCTTTAGGAGAGCTTTCACTGGGGTTTGAACTGAAGAAGCTATGTTGTGTTAGGTGCTCTTCCGTCTTTGATCTTTGAACATCCTGGCTTGAGTCAGAGCTTCCTTTCTTTGGTATCTTGAACACTTGCCCTCAAGGCTGTTAGCAGTGTGAAATTCGCCATCTAACTGAATGACTCTTAAAATTCTTTATCAATTATTAAGGCAATTAGAGGTAGTCAAAGAGATCAGGAATACTGCTTGGCACAGGAATAGTTTGGGGGTTTTGTTTGTTCTTTAAGAACTCATGTAGAACATTGGCTGCTACAAAAACCACCACCCTTCAGAACAAAAAACTTGGTTACAAAAGTAACCATGGTACATCCCTCAGGTCAAGTAGGAGCGAAATGAAAGCCTGTGAATTTCTCATCCACAATGAGTCATCTGCAAAAAAACTAGCGTTTGTCATATGTACATGTGTTTCTAATAGCAATAAAAAAAGGCTCGATTAAACGGTTCTCTGCATTGAGAAATTAAAATGTTCTTTGCAGTTCTTTGCAGGGGTTTGTGCCTGTTTAGGGAAATAATTTAACTCTCACAGGCACCTGTGCCTATTAAATAGGGAACCTATATTTGTTTCTGTAGTTATTGTGACAACAGACTAATCTTAGACCTTTTCCCTAAAGTTGGTGTGTATTCAACTTTAAACAAAGTGCAAAAAATATTAATACTTCAGTATCCAAAATACATCACTTCAACACATGCAGCTAGAAGGGAACCGAACGTCTTGGTGATCATAGATGTGTCAAGTAGCAATTGACTAAACAATACAGCGTTCAGTGCTTAATATGAGAGATTTGCATCAATTTAATTATTGCTATAATAGTAAACCAGTAGATGTAATATACATTCTTTATTTATATTCTGTTTGTAATCAGTTCAAGGTTACTTAAGTTTTTCTGATACATCTGGGTTTGTACTGATTACTAAAGTAATTAAAAACTGGATTGATAAAATGTAGCAGTTTGTTTATGTGGATGCGGACTTGTGTTTTTTCTCTCACCAGTTCCCTTAGAAATTCAAAGACTACTTGTAGCCCTACCTGCCATACTCAGCTTTTGAAGTATTACTGAGTGAATAGAACGAGATTATTTTTTTTTCTTTCCCAAAGCTTTTTTGGACATTTGTTCTAGTGCTTTTATTTGTATTTGTTAGTTAGTCCCATTTTATAAAATCCATCCTTAAGTGGAATTATTCTTTTAAGCCATTTTCACAACAGGATGTCCAGAGCATGCCTGTCTCTGAGGATAGCTGGCTTTATGCTCTTTTGGTGTACTGTTATGAAATTAACCTTTGACTTCATGCGCACGATCAACAAAGCTGTTGGGTTGTTTCACAGCCTCAGTTTTAGTTTAATTACTAAAGTTTTATTACTTGTGTGTGGAAAGAGACCAGTGAGTCTAAGGAATCATTGCAAAGTCTGCAGAGAACTCAAATGGGTAAGACATCTTAATAGGACACAAAATGATTTAATTTGTGTGTTAATACTTTTAAATGTATTGCTTGTACTTGTTTCAGCTGATGTACCTTGTTAATTATTTGCTTATTTCACAATTTCCTCTCCCCTTCATTGATCAATATACTTGTAGAAGTGGGTTTTTTAAGTCTACCATCCCCCCCATGTTCTGCAGAGCTCAGTAATAAGGACTCTCCAGTTTAACTTTGGTTTTTCTCTGTTTGGGATTTCCGTAAGAATATCACTCATTTTTTTTTTTCCTGGGTTATGTGGTTTTTTTGGGGGGGTTGTTTTTTAAAAAAAAAGAGTGTAACTTGCCAGCCTAAATATGCTAATAAGATAGAGCTGTGGCTGTGCTGTTTTGATTTTGTAAGGCATTTGCGAGTGGATAGTTTCACATGACTCGCCCTGTAAATAATGTGCCCCACCCTTCGTATAGTGATCCTGGAAGAAACTTGCTGTCTGTATTTTCCTACCATCTTACTAGTGGCCAGTTGCACAGTTTAGGGAGGGAGCTGCGTGAGAGAACATAGGCTGTCATCTGCTTGTGTCCTAACCATCGGCACAGGCTGCTCTGTGCACAAAAACATACAGAGAAAGAGGGAAGAAGGAGGATGAAGGGATAGAAGGAAAATGAGTTTGAGAAGAGATAGGGAGAGAAGCAGCTTATTCGGGAAGATGGCAGGTAGCATTGGCATTGCTAACCTTAAGAACTGAGAGGCATGAAATCCATTTTAACCCATTTTTTTAACTGTTGAACAGGTATTTAAAGCAGGAAATGAAGTAAACAAAATCTTAGGAGGATACTTTCACCTCTTGTTCTATTTGTCGTTTTGGGTTAAAACTTCCATGCATGTATGTCTTGGGTGGAATTAGATTTTGTTTACCCGAACCTGACTTCTGCAATTAAGAAACTTCTGTCCTTTACTTGTTTTTGAAGGAGAACTATCTTTTCCTATCCCTTACGCATTCATTTGATGCTTGGATTGAGTGTTAGACGGACTTGTGTTTTTGAAGAAACCTGATTTCTTGCTAGGTTTCTTAAAGACACTGCTTAACAGTTTTTTCTCAGAGTTTGCCTGCGTAGATAAGGATAGATGTCTTGAATATCAGCTGATACTGCTGTCAAAAAATGAACAAACTTTCAGGCACAAAATCTCCTTTATTGGTAGTATATGCTCAGAAAATACTCGGCGTAACTTTCTAGTTCTTATGTAGAAATAAATTTTCAAAATATAGAGGGAAGCTGTTATACTGTGTCATTGTAACTCGTTACTAGTAGAAGCTATTTATATAGAGTAAATGTAATAAAATATCAGAATACTGAAGCGTTTTTTTACCTTACATCTGTAATTTTAAGAAGTGCTAGTAGAAATAATACAGTGCTTTTCATTGGCATTTTCAGTCTGTGTACTAGAAAAAAAATTACATAAAAGGCAGTCTTACAAACTATTCCATTACTGGCAGCTTAATCCGTAAATAAGCCAATTTTGGAATAAATCCAAAACAAGAGCATAAGGGGAAAGGTATTGTTGGATGGTTTAGTGAAATGGGATGGGGTTTTTCACCTTGGGGATTATTTGCTGAAAATAGCGGATGTCCTACCATTAAGCTAAAACATAACATGTTTAAACATCCTTCTACCTGCACATGGAAGCACCTTATTTCAAGGTCTTGGGTCATTGAAGTGTCACATTGTAGCTGCTTCTGGAAGAAGGACTTTTTTTAAAAAAAAAAAAAAGTCCAACATGAATTTTTTTTTTTTTGCAAAGTACTTGTAACCAGGATTTGTTACTCGTCTATTTGTAATGGTAACAACTTTAAATGAGGTTTTGTAAAGCTTACTTGTAAGTAGGGGGCGATACGTTCCCTAATTGTGAAAAGGTGACAGTAAATGACAAACTAGACTATGTGTGCAGCATTCACATGGTTAAACAGAAGGAGCGAGAAGAAGAGTGGAACCATGGCATAAGTATGCCTGTATAAAGAAAATACATAACAATAGATGAACGGAGGAGCCAAACACTTATCCTGGAAAAGGACAAAGCATGTGTGGAGGAGTAAAGTGGAGTGAGCTGAAACTGGAAGTTATGATAGACTGAGAAAACGGTTTATGAAAAAGTTTGCAAGCTGATTTGATCTCCCTGTGAGCTTGAGAAAATGCCAAATTGATTCTTCATATGTGATAGTCTTCTCCGCAGATAGCAGAGAGAACTTCTCACAGATGTTGTCATACTGAGTGCTGCTGTATCTGGTATCTTACGGCTTATCCACAGAAAAGCCAAAATTTCATAATGAATTACTGGCCATGTTACATCAGAGGGTAAGTCAGGAAAAGAGTGGGTGATGAAATCTACTTCTCTGCAACTTCTGAAGTTATTCATCTTAGAAGATCCTGAGTAGCTTTTATCTAGTATTGTTCTGTTTCTTGTGCCCAGAACGCTTTACCTGAATTCAGTTGATTAAATTATTGTATTTAATTGGCCTTGTAGCTCCCTGCGTGCATTCTGGTGTGTGAACAACAGTGCCAAGTGTGACTTCGGTTGCTGGATGTTTATTCTGCGTTTTCCACTGCTGCTGTAGAGAAGCATAAAGGGTGCAGGCTGAATCGCCTTTCTGAATTGCCTCCACTCACCTTGCAAGTACATATTTAAAAGGAAGAAATGCAGGTCCCTTATCATGCTTTTATGATTGTAATGTGGAAGGCCTTCTACAATTGAATTTTCTGTTGAGGTTACCTCTAGATTTTCAGGAGTATTTCCACTCTCATCTGTTATTCACATCTATGTTCTCTTCTTTTTGATAGAGACTTTTTCTTTGATCCAGATGAAGTTTAAATTTTCTGCTTCCTGCATATCTCCAGTAGGCTGAGATTCTGGCCCTGTAGAGGTCAGTTGAGGATTTAAAGGTGATTCTAATGAAACCAGGATTCTACTTCTGGTACCCTTGGTTAACTCCACATTTTCTGACTTTAGTCACTGTCAAAACTATTGTCTAATCTTGGCCCTCTTGCAGCGTGATATGGCAGTGTCACCTCTTCGCTTCTCTTGAAGTGAAAACAGCTCTTTAAAATGGCTCAGAATGGTTCTGCTGGAACCATCTCTGTCATGTTAGTCTGTTCCTTTGACATCCTCCTTTGGTGCTTTCTCCATCCTTAGGTTGGATATACACGTGCATTGATTTTTGTCTTCAAGACTTTTTTTAGCTTAGTCCTACCATAGGTGTTTGTACCAGGTTTGTTTCTGCTTTTTTTCTACCAACACTGCCAACTTCAGCTTTTTGCTTATGAACTTTTCCCGCATCCTTTCCCCAAACCTGCTCTCTGCACATAAGGAAAAACTGACAGAACCTGTGAAATCGCTGTCTGAACATTCAAGCTTTTTTTTACATCTCACCTTTGCTGTAATGCATACAGAAAATCACCATCTGCTAAGTAGGTAGCGAGAGGCAATTGTGGCAGGTGGCTGCAGATGGCATACAAATCTGGTAGAAGCTACGTTGCTTATCCCATCTTTTATTTCCTTGCCAGCACACCAACTCCTTTTGTCCCCCTGCATGCCTTGTTTTTAGCATATAAATTCTTTTGG
The DNA here is from genome assembly GCF_000708025.1 of Charadrius vociferus. Taxonomy (NCBI): domain Eukaryota; kingdom Metazoa; phylum Chordata; class Aves; order Charadriiformes; family Charadriidae; genus Charadrius; species Charadrius vociferus. The sequence goes on from NW_009649927.1 coordinate 1,114,069, forward strand.
ACAGAGCTGTTGTTCAGTATATTCTTCTTGTTGGACATCACAGCCCTGTCTGCTTGATTTTTTTTTTTTTTTTTTTTTATTTTTTTTTTTTTTTTTTTTTTTTGTCTGGAGTGATTTGTAACAACAGATGCTTTGTCCTGAACATGAATTTCATCTAACCTGCATGTTTTAAGGAGCTGTTCACCAATTCCCACAAAATAGAGAACTGGGAAATTCAGTTTTAAACGAGTATCTACTGTTGCTAATAAGATGAAATAAAGGAAACTTCATTTTATTTACATATTTTTGTTTTTCATAGGTCAGCTGCCTTCTTTGCTTTTGTTTTATCTGCAGTCTTTTTCTCTGCATTGTGTCCTGTGTCTTTGTGAACTCGTGAAATAGTAATCTGCACTCTTCATAATACAAATGCCATATTTTAGAAGTTACATTATCATAGAATCATGGAATGGTTTGGGTTGGAAGGGACCTTTAAAGGTCATCTAGTCCAACCCCCTGCAATGAGCAGTGACATCTTCAACGAGGTCAGGTTACTCAGAGCCCCGTCCAACCTGACCTTGAATGTTTCCAGGGATGGGGCATCTACCATTTCTCTGGGCAACCTGTTCCGGCGTTTCACCACCCACATTATTAAAAATTTCTTCCTTATATCTAGTATGAATCTTCCCTCTTTTAATTTAAAGCTATTACCCCTTGTCCTATCACTACAGGCCCTGCTAAAATGTTTGTCCCCATCTTTCTTATATGCACTCTTTAAGTACTGAAAGGCCGCAATAAGGTCTCCCCAGAGCCTTCTCTTCTCCAGGCTGAACAACCCCAACTCTCTCAGCCTCTCCTCATAGGAGAGGTGCTCCAGCCCTCTGATCATTTTTGTGGCCCTCCTCTGGACTCGCTCCAGAGGTCCATGTCTTTCCTGTGCTGAGGGCTCCAGAGCTGCACACAGTACTCCAGGTGGGGTCTCACCAGCACAGAGTAGAGGGGCAGAATCACCTCTGTTGAGGTGCTGGCCATGCTTCTTTTGATGTAGCCCAGGATATGGTTGGCTTTCTGGGCTGCGAGCCCACATTCCCGGCTCATGTCCAGCTTTTCATACATCAAGTCCTTCTCCTCAGGGCTGCTCTCAGTCCTTTCATCCCCCAGCCCGTATTGATACTGGGGATTGCCCTGACCCAGGTGCAGGCCCTTGCACTTGGCCTTGTTGAACCTCATGAGGTTCACACAGGCCCACCTCTCGAGCCTGTCCAAGTCCCTTTGGACAGCATCCCGTCCCTCAGGTGTGTCAACCGCACCACTCAGCTTGGTGTTGTCTGCAAACTTGCTGAGGGTGCGCTCCATCCCACTGTCTGTGTCATTGATGAAGGTATTAAACAGTGCTGGTCCCAGCACAGAACCCTGAGGGATATTGTGGAGAGCTGCTGTTCAATATGTTTCTGACAGTAATGTGATGCTTTATATTGATATTACAGAAGGTTCCGAGTGAAAAATGCAGTTGGAGTAAAAACTTGAAAATGTTTGTCTGCTGTGTTCTTGGTCTGGTTTAAGTACTTCAGAAGCGTTATGTTAAATTATGTTTCAATGCTATTTCTAGATTGTCTTAGTTTTCATTTTTTTCTACTTACCTGAAAATAGTCTCACTTAAAAGATTTTTAAAAATATAAATAACTATGAGTGTGGATCATCGCTGGAAAGTTTGAATCATTAGCTTAATTCTTCTGCTATTTTTGCAGGACTTCAAGAATATGTTGAGGCAGTCTCATTTCAGTATTTTATCAAAACACGATCTTTGATTAGCGTTGAAGAGATCAACAAACAACTAATATTTACAGCGGAAGACAGAGAAGAAACAACAAACATGGTAAAAGTTTTTCTTTTCTCATGTGACAAACATCTTTCTGGGATGGAAATGCAATGAGTAGGCTTAGTCACATTTTTGGCATCTGATTAAATAAGGCCAGTTAGTGGAATGGTATTAGACATGTGTGCTTTGACTCGCTGGTTCAAAACATGCTTTTTAGTCTGACAAGTAGTAAACTAAATCTGTGGGATACTAGTTTATGAATTTCACATCCTTTTTATTCAGAGCAAACTGATTTCCTTCTGGCAGGGGGAAAGATCCAGGATAGAGAAATACTAGCAAACAAATGTAGAGGGGGATTTTTAGAGGCTGGGTCAGCCTGTAAGTCCTGGTGTATAGTGATGTAGCAAAAGTTGGGGGAGACAAATGAATCCAAGGCAGGATGGACGTCATGAACGAAATCTTACTGAACTAGCCACAGGAGGCACTGTATTCAGCTTCTGTTAAAATGCACCACATATGTTAGCTTGGTCGTTTGTTACTTTCTTGGAGTTGATCTTAATGCCTCCTCTCAGAGGACAAGCTTGTGTCCCATCATCCCTTAGCCCTAATACTGTACCTACTGTTTCTTGACTTGCCCGTGCTCCTACCCTGCCCTAAATAGAACTTTTTGCATAGGGACAAACTACTGCCACTGACCACAGTAAACTGGTTACAGTTTGATTGTTTACAGGGGACAAAAGGCAATTGTGTAGTGAGGTACAGAAATGTACACGTAGCGCACATGCAGTGTACAGTAATGCACAGCACTGCTGCTTTAGATGAATTCCTGAGTCTGTCTCTGTTGAAAAGATTCTACTGTAAAGCACTTTCTATTCTTTCTTCATTCTCTTGGTAAGATATTTGTGAAGAAGCCAAGTTTTTAGCTTAATTTCATTTGTTCTTACTGGAGGCAGACCCATTGTGGCACACTTGTTTTAACAGGTTGTGAAGTTGTTAACCCCTGCGTACATGCCTATGACCAGATTTGCTAATTTGGGTGGATAGCATGTTAAGGGAACAGAAAGAAACCTGAATTGCCTCCCAAGTTACCAATATTTTGGCAATAAGAAGTATTGGAAACTAGGATATAGGAGCAAACTTGTAACTTTGTGATGAGTTTTCTTTATGAAGCATTTTTTTGCAATTTTAATGAGTTCAGTTGCTATAAAATGGATCTGAGAACTATACCTATCAGCTTCTTGTAGAAAATATGTTTTGAAATACAAGATACTATTACAAAATGATATAATTTGTTTTCATAATGCAGACTCTTTTTGATGCTTGATTGCTTTGGTAGCTTTGGACTGACCATTTAGGGAAAATTTAAATCTATTAGGTTGAGATCTGTCAGCCAAAAAAAAAAAAGAAGCTGCAAATAAATGTTGGTACAAAGAAGTGATAATTATGTTTGCAAATAGAGATGGTAGAAGCAGGCTATGTTTATCGTGCTTGCTAGAGTGGAAGTCACATCTCAAGTGGAAACGATGCTTTCATACCTTCTGGTATGCTGGAAGGAGATTAGTACTTCTGAAATCAGGCTGTGTGGAAGTGCCATGCAATTTAATTTTCCGGAATGTTTTTTATTACCAGTTATGTTAGATAAGTTAGTGTGTATTTGAACCATTATAGATTGCTTTTTCATAGTTCTCTGTACTGGACTTGGTTCTGTTCTGTCCTCAGACCTCCGATTCCCATGATAAACAACCACACACTTGGAGCCTGAAGGTAACACCTGTAGATTACCTGCTGGGAGTGGCTGATCTAACTGGAGAGCTGATGCGGCTGTGCATCAGCAGTGTTGGAAATGGGGACATAGACACGCCTTTTGAACTGAGCCAGTTCTTACGTCAGATTTATGATGGTTTTACTTTCATTGGCAACACTGGACCTTATGAAGTATCTAAGAAGCTGTATACCTTGAAACAGAGTCTGGCAAAAGTAGAGAATGCCTGCTACACATTAAAAGTACGGGGATCTGAAATCCCAAAGCACATGCTGGCTGATGTGTTCTCCACCAAAACAGAATTGATTGACCAAGAGGAGGGTCTTTCTTAAAATAAGGAGACTGTCACAAGTCAGACGGGAAGAGGTTTGTGGGGTTTTGACCCTTCTCAAAGCTTTTTAGGTAGAGACGTTTTTAGTTTTATCTATGAGAAGATTGTTTGCAGTGGTAATTTGTAACCAAAAATACTTTTTATGATGTGCAAGAGAACAAATGTTTGACTTTGTCCTTTCAGTATGGAATTTCCTGTATTGCTCCATTGTACCTTCTTTCAGAATGACCAAAATTTCCATTGCTCTTTACACCAGTGACTGTCAGTTGTGTGAGTCACCTCAAACTGTTGTGGTTGCTGTTATCAGCTTTCAGCAAACACAGCCATGGGAAAAAAAAAAATGGTTGGGTGCTGTTATTTAGCATTATCCATAGGTTTCTTCTGACCCCTGTTTTCTGGGTATTTGGGTTTTATACTCATGCCATACCTAAAACAATGCACCTATGTATGTGTAAGTTCATCCCTTGACTTGAAACTGAGTTGGTCTCAAAGGTGCCACGCAACTTAATTTTTCTCTGATTAATGCTTTTGAGCATGAAACTAAAGCTAAGTCAACTTTTCACCAATTGATAATGAAGCTGATTGCACCAGGTAAATACTACTGCACAGTCATTATTTTGGGGTTCTGTTTAAATTGAGCTCTGTTCAAGTTAACACTGGTACTTCACAGTTGTGACATGAACTAGAAAATCCACAAAAAAAAAACCAAACTGTGGAATGTATTGGCTTACATTTTTTGTAATACAGTTTAGTACAGAATCTCACATCTTTCTGTTTGTAGACAAAAGCAGAAGACCTACCAAGTATGTTTAACATGGATAATTTGGTGTTAGGACAAGCAGTTTTTGGCCAAAGTAAATGCAGTGTGGTGTTGGAAGTCTGTTCTCCATTGTTTGTGCTGCCCTGAGGACCTCCAGTGGGGTTGAACTGGTATAAGTGAAAAAGGGCTAGCCAAGCTTTAAATATCTGCGAGCAGGAACTGTATTATGTGCATGTTCCTATGGAAAGGAAATTGCAAACAGAAATAAGGCAGACATTCTGACTTCCACATTTATCTTTGAGGTGGGTATGTCACCATTGGCAAAAAATCAGGGCTTTCTGCTGGTGTCTGAAGTTATGAAAGTCTGATAATGTACATTATGCTAAAGGAAAACAGATAAAACAACATGATCTTTAGACTCCAGGAAATAGGCCTCCCAACTGCAATTGAAAATACTGCATGTTTTTTATTTCCACTTCCATATGCTGTGATACTGCCAATATTTTTCCCATGAGCATGTCCTGAGTAGCTGGGATTATCTGATATATGGATAGGAATGGGTAAATACATTTCTGTCACATTTTGCCATTGTTTCCACATAAAGCAATATGTGGTGGATTGAAAAAGGAGTGGCTTTTTTTCCTATTGTTTAATACTATTTTTTACAATAAATTCTGAAAAGCAGTCACTGCCTGTACGTTGGTCCTTTTGCCTGTCGATCCCAGTGGTAGATAACAGTGTGAGTTTCCCACTGTGCAGGACCTGACTTGGAAATTTCGCTTCATTCCTATATTCATTCTTTGATGGAGGCCACTTTCTACTCCTGAATCTCTTCTTTTTCTCCCTAACTATTCTGTGAAGTCTAAAAACTAGTTAGGATAGAAACTTCATGTGATCCTCTTAAATTAAAAAAAAATGCAAAGGATTCAGATGACCAAATGAATTTATCGCTGGAATAAATCTGCAACAGTACCCACATTTTTACATCTCTCCTTGTTTTTTCTCTACTTTTTTTCTGATGGGACGAGGAGGAAAAAAAGGAGAAGGATACTTACTAATCAGGAATGGTTTTGGTTGCACACACACACCCCCCGCCCCAAAATGCATGCATCTAGTATTTCTGTTGATGCAGGGAAGAGATTGATGCAGGTAAGAGTATAGTTCTGTGTCTTTGGCACAGCTGAATATACTGCAAGTAATTGCATCTTGAGTGTATGTGTGTGAAGTGAAAGAAGACGGCTACTAGAGGTATTATGTGATGTTAAACGGAGGTCTGGCTCTTGTCTGTCCTAGCAGCTATCAGCTGGAATTTAAAAATTGTCATGGCAGAGTTGAAAAGGGGTGAGATGAACTCCAGCATGTGGCAGTGCTTGGCTGAGCGACGTTCTGCCTCTACCCATGGAACAAGCACACAGTGGCCACCTCTTTAGTCAAACAGCTCCTGTTTTTCTACAGTCATTCATTATTTTAAAATTACAGATGTCCAAAAAGAGTACTTTTTTCTTTATACATAGAGGTTCTTTCAAAAAATGCATAGTGGTTCTAATGATTTTGAGATGTAAGTTTTCTGTAACGCAAGAGAAAACTTTTTAATAACAGACATGATTTCTAAACTTCAGGTTGCCTGCCCGTAATCAAAAGCTGTGAATAATTTCTAATAGGGAGCAAAGTGTATGTGTGGTATATTAAAACACCAGCGCAGATGGGAAATAGCTAATGGCCTGCAAACCTCCTGCTCAAGGAAATATTTTCCCCAAAAAACAATTGCATTGTAGCTATTTGAAAAGTGACAGGCATTTATCAGCAAAACAAGCTGCTAAACAAGCAATGGCAATTTTCCCATTTCTTATCCCATTACTCTGTGGAGCTATTGATATGCTTGGTCTATGGCCAGAACAGGACTACGTCATAGCAGATGTTTCATGAGGGCAGCTCTGCGTGCTAAAAATCATCTGCCTTTCTAGAATCTCCTTTCTCAGAAATGATTTTTTCTTTGTGGGTTCACTTTTGTCCTGACTATTAATTTGCAGCGAGGAAAATAAACCCAAGCACATTTAGCTGTCCAGAACTGCCAGAGAAGTTATGCAAGAGAAACTTCCTGTTGACAGGACGCGTATGTCTGTCTACTTAGAGTCCTGCTTACTTGGATTTTCAGTGAGCTTATTGAAAATCAAAATAAAAAAAAAAAAAAAAGGACCTTTTATAATATTTAGCATATTAGGTGCCTTATGGAGTTCTATGGACTGGATTCTGGCACTGCCCTCAAAGAGTCTGCAATTTAAGAGTAGCCAAGACAAACAAAAGGAAGATGGTAGAAAGTGGGGGAGATGAAGTGACGAGGGGAGGACAGGATTTTTACCAGAAGACTGTGGTAGTAGGTTGGTTCACCATTTCCCATTTCGGAAAAGAAACCTCTCAAAACTTCAGAAAGTCTGGAGTGTGACAATAAAGGATTATTTGGGAAGGGCAAAGGCAGTGGAGAGTCAAAATGGAAGGAAGTGAGGTAGAGACAAAGCGGGGAAGAGTGGCAAGCA